>NC_074685.1:6384296-6526796 GCF_029448725.1 Salvelinus fontinalis
TCAACTAGATTGAAACATTCATTCTATTGATTTATGACATTCTGGTGAGCAAGGTTTTATTGCGACTAGGGAAACAATGGCAGAAGAGAAGTTGCATGTATTTAAGTTGACTAACAAATAGCCTACCAAAACGTCTGAAATCCTAATCGGAAACATATAAAAATCAGACAAAGATTCAAAAAGCATTGTTCCGCCGCCTGACTGTAGCCTACCACGCATTTTCTAAGTTAGAGTGTTACAGTTGAGTGCGGCCTCAGATGTTCAGGTTATTGCATAGTCGTAGTCGTGCGGGTTCTTTTTTTAATTGAACCTTTATTTAACTAGGCAGGTCAGTTAAGAACAAATTCTTATTTTCAATGTCGGCCTAGGAACAGTGGGTTAACTGCCTTGTTCAGCGCAGAACGACAGATGTTTACCTTATCAGCTCGGCGATTCGATCTAGCAACATTTTGGTTATTGGCCCAATTCTCTAACCACTAGGCTACCTGCCGCCCCGCGCACCACTACTACCTGACCCCCCTCCGAAGCATCATCGACTAGCCTACTGACATTAAAAGCTGTTCGTCTCTGCTGTTGGACCATGCCTAGATGGGAGACACGTCTGACCTGCCAAATGAAATAAATTATCCAATAAATTATCCAGACGTTGGCTGGAGTTGAGTTCATTTGTTGACCCACATCAACCTAACAAACTCCAGTACCACTGCCAATCCCACCCCACCAGTCCCTTCAGGACAGTCCCCCTCAACACCAATCCCTCCACGACAGTCCCCCTAAAGCCAATCCCTCCACGACAGTCCCCCTAAAGCCAATCCAGCGAGAACAGTCCCCCTAAAGCCAATCCAGCGAGAACAGTCCCCCTAAAGCCAATCCAGCGAGAACAGTCCCCCTAAAGCCAATCCCTCGAGAACAGTCCCCATAACGCCAATCACCCCAGCCTTCCGAGGGGGAAAAACTATACTCAAGAACTTCAAATACAACCATTGTTCTATGCTACCAGGCTTTGATTAAGGGTCAGGCTCCAGTGTGTGTGTAGCCATTATGTAAATTTACATTTAAGTCATTTAGCAGACACTCTTATCCAGAGCGACTTACAAATTGGAACGTTCATACATATTCATCCTGGTCCCCCCGTGGGATTTGAACCCTGGTCCCCCCGTGGGAATTGAACCCACAACCCTGGCGTTGCAAGCGCCATGCTCTACCAACTGAGCCACACGGGACCACAGTAGAGAGTAGTAGAGATTTGGCCTGTTTTCCAGTTTCTTAATGTGTATTAGGAGATTCTGTCTGTTGTATGTACAGGCAACAAGTCAAACAGGAAGAGAAATCCCTCAGGAGACAACAACAGTTGTCTTTACTTCAGATTTAATGACAGTTTGGCTGTAGTGGTGTCATAATGGGCACGTTCCAGGTCCTATTGATTTCAGTCGCGCTACACAGTAATTCAAAAGGCACTCGCACATCTGAGCAACCTTTTTTGCAGGTGCATGGTAACAATTAGACAAGATGAGGGAAAAAGGAAACCGCACACTGCTCTTGATAGTATCACTGATCTTTAATAAGCTTACGTATCGGACTCACGGCCTGTCGCGCTGCACAGACCATCAGATCTAACGACTGCAATAAAGACAACCTGGAACACTACCACAGGGTCGCGTTTCACATAACAAGATCAATCAGTTAGCTAGTTAACACTAATCAAATACTTATTTTCTGAATGAGAATTTAAGTTGAATACGGGGTTAATGTTTGTGAAATTTAGCCACTTCGTGACATACCCCCAGTGATCAATGAAAAAACTGAATCCTGGGTTACAGTAAGGCACACAGTCTAATCAATGGAGTCTTATGTACAGAAAAACAGTCAACTATCAAAACAATCCTCCCCAAAATCTGTCCATCTACCATATGGACCTCATTACAAATCAGAGTGCAGTGAAAAACATGGGGCAATCCCTACGGTTAATATCAGAGGACAACAACTGTCAATGTTTACAGAGAGATCCAGGAGGCCGTTGGTTTAACAACTGATTGAGGCTAAACTGTGAAATGGCCACCAGGAGAAGGATGGAGGGAGTGATGGAGGCTTGTGTTTTTCTCCAGAGTGGGTCCCTATGTGATACAACAGTCCATTAACCGCGACCCCCGCGGCCCCCCACCGAAGAGAAACACAGCTGTGTCCCATACAGGCCTCCTCTGTGAGAGTGGAGATACTGCTGCTGCTTCTCCTGAATGACTCAGTCTTCTTTATTCCGCCACTAGGAATCCCAGTGTGCAGGGCGGGGCAGGGTGGGTAGTTGGAGAAGAGGATGGAGAGGGTCATGATGACACAACAAACCGCCACGTACGGACTCTTCCTCTCACCTGGGGGGCAGATGGTAGAGGTCAGAGGTGATGACTGGAGATTTCAGAAGCTAACAGGGAAATACTGAATGCTTTCGTGGTGTTCAGAAAAACCTCTGGGCACAGTATTTCAACACTGGGTTATAAAAGTGCAACAACTTATAGATGGCCATCAGCACATGTCTTCTAGATCTGGGTTCAACGTACCTATTCTAGCACATTTCCAGAAGATACCCAAGAGGCTGAAAAAAGAAAGAAGTAATTTGAATTAGCTAGGTAAAGAGTAGATCAAGAGAGAGATACAGACAGTCCATATATACTGTAAGGAAGACGACAGTCAGTGAACTGACACATCAGGGGGTCCTCGGTTTAGTAAACACACATGTGGACTGACTGAGTGGGTGAATGTAAGGTGATGCTAGAGGCTACTAATTAGCCCACTAGCCCTCAACTGAACTGGCAGATGGAAATGATGTGTGTCCATATCTTGATGGGGATGATTAGGGGGATCAGACAGTTGAATTAATTTCCTTCCCCTCAGTAGCGGCCATAGAGGAGGAGGGAGAGGGGAGGCAGAGTTAAGTATTGTTAGTAAAAGAGAGAATGTGACCGAGTCTGAAGTGGCCATGACAGGCCTGATGGGTTGGTAGGACAATTTCTCCAGACTAACCACCCACTGTCTCCAAGGTCATGTCCCAACCACCTCAAACAGCTTCCTTCCTTTTCTCCTTTCCTGTGTTTAGTTTATTTATTTTGGTGCTTTCAAGACAACTGGGAACTTGGAAAGAAACTAGGTCAAATCATGACTTCAGTGATCTTCAGGTCAGAAAGTCTGAGTTCTAGAAAGATGCCCGAGTTTGATGAACTTTCAAAACTATTTTCCCAGTCAGAGCTCCCCCACGGCATATGTCTCATTTTCTTCTTGACCTCAGAAATAAAAACAGATATGCGAAAGAAGTGCAGCGGGAAAATAAAATCCGGTCCCATGTATGTATGAGGAAGACCAGACAAGAAACCATGTGAGAGAATTGGGACTGAGCACAACCTCTGCTCTGTGACAAAGGTCAGAGATCAGAGTGTAGACTGCGTGTATGCACTCGGTCTACAGTCGGTCTGCAGTGCAGTCGGAGTCGGTCTGCACTGGAGTTTTAAACCCACAACAGAACACACTATCCTCTCTCTCCATCACTCATCTCTGTCTGTGTAGAAAAGCTTTAGCCCACCAGAACCGCTACTGGAGAGACTCACATTGGTTCAGCCAGCACTCTTCCTATTTTACCCCCATCTTGTCTTTTCTTCCCTTCCATTCCCTTTCTTTTCTTTAGCCAAAAGAAGAGAAGAGCTGGTTCAATTGCTTGTCTAAACACACTCAGCACCATATCACTGCTGAATGATACCAGTCCCCTTAGAAATAACACAAATAACAATATCCAATATTTAGATTAGTAAAACACATTTAGAACGTGGAAAAGATGTGCGTTAACACCAGCACTGTAATGCCCAGGCAGTGTGTCATTCTAATTTGTCTTGGAGAGTGTGTGTTTTCCGAGCTCAGATCACTGGCTCACAATAATCCCCTAATTTCCCCCTAACCCAACATGTGGCACACAGCTTGTTGCCTTAGCCTCCCTCGCTCAGAGGAAAGAGGGAAAAAACACAATTGTGAAAAGAGAGAAAGAAAGACTGAACTGTTGTGATGTTATCAGCACTTAGCTTCCCCCCACCAAGAACAACATTGAACTAATGTGATGTGTATGTATGATGTGGCCCCAAATACCAAACCCACTCAGATTCAGAAACAGTCACTTGTCTAGTTTATGATAGTGATATAATCTTGTTTATCACCGCTAGTAGCTGCAAACACTTCCTATCCTCTAAAGGAACACATAAAAACACAAAGCTCTACTCTCCTCCCCAGAGCATTACATGGATGAAGTGGAATACAGTCAACACAGCCAGAGGATCTGAGTAGAGACCTACACATGCGAAGAGTCAGTGACAGACAGAATAGTCTCTCGAGGTAGTTAGCTGGCTACCAAGTGTGAGATTTGGTTATGGGTTCCCAGAATGGTGAGTGCTTGGACAGGCATCATGGGTTGAGCAATGATGTTAGTGTATCAGAGATGGATTACTGCTGGGGTTAAAGTTGGCCGTTGGGGTAACATCGCTTTCCCTGAATGTTGCCTTTCAGAAGCTAACAAATATAGGCCTCTAGGCTTTAACTCAGTGGATGAACATCACTGTCTGTGTGGGTGTTTTAGTGTGATAGAGAAGATAAATACTGGGACATTGGGTCTAGCAGGCTAAGTCCAGGACGGTGGATGGGTAGTTAACAACTAGGGCTTTAGCTCAGTGGGATAACACTGTCAGTACATACTAGAGCTGGGACAATAAACCAAAAGTTTAGACACCAACCATAACATATCGCTGGCATTTTGCTGATACTGTTCATTACGATAAAGCCTATACTAGAAAAATGTGATGTTTTAAATTAAATACATTTGTTAATATGGGTGACTGTTAATCAAACTAGTAGTACGTAGTAGTTTAAAGGATCATAAAAAATAAAAAACTGGTGCACATTAATGTTATAAACGTATCTTTCCATTTATCGTTATCACATCAATTCAGGCAACTTAGCATAATATGGACATTTGTCCATATATCGCCCAGCTCTAGTACATACCCCGTTGTATTCTTCTCTGGCAGGCTAGGGGCCAGCTAGGTTTCTGAGGTAAGACCTAGAGCTTTAGCTCAGCGGGCTAATACTGTCAGCAAGTACCCGGTCTTGTTCTTGTCCAGGAGACTGGGTGCCATGGCTCTGAGATAGGCACAGGTACAGCTGAGCAATAGGATCACTGTCAGCAGGCTCTGGAAGTTAAATATGGCAGACTATAGAGGGAATGAGAGCGGTTATCGCTGGTTCAACATCCATCATCTTTCTAGGATGCATTTATGTCTCCACATAAGCAGGGTAGCTAAATTATTTTAAATTATTATTTAATGTAATGACATAGCTATTGTAAAGTCATAAAATTGTTTAGTTCGATCACAGCTAAATACAAACAGGCTACTTCAAGTCTGTTACTACAATTGGATGTTGGAGGTTTTTTAAGTTGTCACAGGTTTCCAGGTTTATGTAATTGTGCTAAACGCTAGCCTCGACCTTTCAGTGGGACACGTTCCTGACAGTTTGAGGGAAACCTCGTCTTAACAATAATACACAAAACATACCTTAATGCGGCGATTGAAGTTATTACATCTATGATGATGTTTAAGACTTTAATTCAACAACTCACCATGTCGGAGGTAGGTCCGCTAACTAACTAGCTGCCACCTCACATTTCCCGTAGCGTCGCACACAGATGACGTGAACGGAACAAGAGACGAACTGAAACCGCGGTGCTTTGCCATCAATAATAATAACTATCAATAATGACATTTTCATTAAACTAAATCAGCCTGCTTTTCTGTTTTAATTGGGTCCCTACACAGGCTCCAAAGGATCCTATGAGGGCGGGACATTTCCTGGCGACAGTAGTCCTTGCAGTGCTTCTGCCGTTAAGGAAACTTGTCGGCTGCAGATATAATGATGTCTAGCTTCTAGGACACTTGTACCGTTAATAACTGTGTCTATAAATGCTACAAAATCCACCTTATTCACAATAAGTGTATCCAGATCACATGATTAACATATAACATTTGCAACTGGTTGTGGTTCATCCACCGCCATATCTTCTTCGGAACTGTGGCCTCTTGTCCCTTCAACACTTCACCACCTCCACATAGGGAATTTGCTGTACAGCCCTGATCCTTGTCAATGGCCCAGTCCCAAAACCTAGACCTCACTTTAGTCTAGTCTACCCGAACCCTACAATAGTCTGATTAATCAGGCTGTAATACACAATTCATTGGTATATACAGCCTGAAACGAATGCCTTCAAAATCGCGTATATGTTCCTTACAAGCCAGAATGTTGGATACAATTATATTTAAACTTACTTTACCGGTTCTCTGTGCGCTTTGTCCTTCAGCTGCTCGAAATTTGAGGCAAAATATCCATAGGAAAGTATTGTTTACATGACTTTTTAGAGAGCCGGTAGGTATTTGTTTTGGTTCGGCACCTAGGTAAAGTTAGTTTTATATATTCTCACCTCAAGAGCTATTGAATCAAGCATGCCAAGACAATGAGTGTATATCTGAATCAGGGTAGGATGTAGAACAATCCATAGCTATGTTAGCCAAGATAATATCTGAAGCCAAGATGGTGCATTTACATTCTCCTTCTCTCCTTTAATGGTGTTGTTTTAGTGACAGAATCTATTAATTACCAAGAGGAGAGGGATTGAGGAAACTCGGAGAACAGAGGTTGTTTCAGGACCAGTGTGAGCAGGAAAGAGGAGGGACAGAAAAACACACATTTTAACAGAGGAGTGTGGAGTTTTCAGTCTGTGGCAGTGGCACTAAGTGGTGGACAAACTCATGAATTGTGACTTTGTTAGATGGGTAGGAGAAGCTAAAGCCTGCTATTACAGAGTTGTACATAGCTGTGGATTGTTTGGTGGCTGAAATAGAAGCACCTGTGTTTAGTATTTTCAATTTCTCCTGTTCTTTTGAAGTTCCTGTGCTCTCTCTTTCTGTCATTGTGTCTGTCATTATTCAGAGGTTGTGCGTGCATGTGATTGTGAAGGTGTCTGTGTGTTTTATTACAGATTGTGTGTGTCTGTTTGTCAGTCTGTCTGTCATTACTGGCCGGCTGGTGTGTGTCTGTCAGTCTGTCTGTCATTACTGGCCGGCTACTGTGTAGATGCTAGGGGGAGATAGTACAGATGTTACTAGGGGTTAATGAATGACTGTACAACAGGGTGGGTTAAGCTCCATGGTCCACATTTACAATACTGCACATCTAAACTTACATCACGGTCACTGAGCTCTACTGTGTGCAACTTCTTGGTGTAACAGAGTATAGGCCCAGTGAGAGTCTGAGGGGAACCGTTAATTACTCTCCTCTCAACTCTCCTCTCAGCTCCGTAGTTAGGAAGGAAACATAAGGGCCTGTTACAGTTTCTGAAGCTGTGATGACAAATCCAGTGGGGCTGCCAGTCACTGCCTGATGGTTTACAGATCCAAACCCCCTCAACACCCCTCTCTAATCTATGACAGGAACAGGTGTGAAAGGAATGTGGTGAAGGCAAAGTATGCCACTGTGACTATAGTCATTAGTTTAACTGAAGTAACTAGCAGATGGGTAGAAGTTTCTCTCCTCTCAGCTCCGTAGTTAGGAAGGAAACATAAGCGCCTGTTACAGTTTCTGAAGCTGTGATGACAAATCCAGTGGGGCTGCCAGTCACTGCCTGATGGTTTACAGATCCAAACCCCCTCGATACCACTCTCTAATTACCCCCCTTGATACCCCCCCCCCACACACACACACCCTTAAGCCCCCCAAACCCTATCCAGGTCCCTAGCAGACCCATCCTGTGGGTTCGGTACAGTCTTTGATAGTGCAGCTGCTAAGTTTTTTTTGAGTAAATACAGCAATGCTATATAAAAAGTGTTTATGAAAAACAACTGCACTGTGGAAGTACTAGGATAGAGGTATTTGTGTGTGAGAAGTAGTGTATTTGATGGTGGTTTGCTGGCTTGTCCAAGGTGAGGCAGAGCATTTTACTGTTTGGCTGTTGTCTAACGCAGCCTGTGCTACCTCCCTGCCAGGAAAATTATGAAATAATGTCTGTGGATTTTTTTCTCAATACTTTGTTACTTAAACAGAATTACAGACAGTTGTTTTTCTGCAGGTGTGTGTGTGTTAGATGCGTGTGATGGTGTGTGAGGTCTGTATTTTCTCAGAGTCAGATACTTCCTGTGAGTGGAGGGGGCGGGACTTAGGCTCTGTTTTTTTGTTACCGCTGACTGGCGGACATAACACATGGAGAGGAGCGGGTAAACAAACACACACACACACCTATCTAAATAATCACCTGAATCTCCCTCCCTTCCTTCCTTACAACCTACCTCTCACCCTCTGTTCATGTCTGTAGTATCAGAGGATGCAGAGAGGGAGGAGGCAGAGGAGTTGGAAGTGCAGACAGAACGTTACATCCAAGACCTCCAGCAGGCCCTGAGTGGGACTGGAACCTCCTCCACTGACTACAGCTTCACCTTGACCTCTAACCCCGGCCTATTCCGTGAGTGGTGTGGCAAGTCATAACATAGGCTGTGTTTTCTGCCCCAAAAAGTTAAGCGATTTAACGACTTTCCAGAACTGTAACCCTTCCCGAAACGTAACCCTTGGACATGATGCTTAAAAATGCTAATATCGGAACCATGACGTGACAATATTAGCATTTGGAAACAGTGCCAGGGAAAATAAAACCAAAGCATGGATTGCTGTCAAACCTTGTCCAAAGACTGTTCATAAGGTAAGGAAACCAAAATATTTCCTTAAATGTTTATTTTAGCAAGATAGTCATTTGTCATGTGATATCGAATCTGTGTACAGTTTCAAATACATTTTCAGGTTAATGTGATTTCATCATGAGAATCAACACTTATGATGTTTTTATATGATGTTATCTTTAAGAGACGTTAATGGACGTCAGACTAAACTGTGTAGCCGAAAACCTTATGTCGTATCTTATATCATATCTCATGTCCTCATATTTTTCTCAGGACCCTCTAACAAGCACTTATTGAGCTCTAACTAGGACCCAGGAAGGCATTGAGCCCATGAAGGCATTGAGCCCAGGAAGGCATTGAGCCCAGGAAGGCATTGAACCAGGGAAGGCATTGAGCCCAGGAAGGCATTGAACCCAGGAAGGCACTGAGCCTAGGAAGGTATTGAACCCAGGAAGGCATTGAGCCCAGGAAGGCATTGAACCCAGGAAGGCATTGAACCCAGGAAGGCATTAAACCCAGGAAGGCATTGAGCCCAGGAAGGCATTGAACCCAGGAAGGCATTGAGCCCAGGAAGGCACTGAGCCCAGGAAGGCATTTAACCCAGGAAGGCATTGAGCCCAGGAAGGCATTGAGCCCAGGAAGGCATTGAACCGAGGAAGGCATTGAACCCAGGAAGGCATTGATACCAGGAAGGCATTGAACCCAGGAAGGCATTGAGCCCAGGAAGGCACTGAGCCCAGGAAGGCATTGAACCCAGGAAAGCATTGAGCCCAGGAAGGCATTGAGCCCAGGAAGGCATTGAACCCAGGAAGGCATTGAGCCTAGGAAGGCATTGAACCCAGGAAAGCATTGAGCCCAGGAAGGCATTGAACCCAGGAAGGCATTGAGCCCAGGAAGGCATTGAACCCAGGAAGGCATTGAACCCAGGAAGGCATTGAACCCAGGAAGGCATTTTAATGTGGTGAAGTACCACTAGGCTCTAGGAGGTTGCCATTCATTAAGAGTGTCATATACCTGTAGGCCAGTGGTGTGATGTAATACCGGTATGTTATTATCGCAACCTTGGGAAATTCGGCTTGCAGCTTCACATTATATTAAAACACACAAGTCAGTCAGGCAATCATACCAACAGCAGGGTTGTATTGGTACTACAGTTGATGGATCATTCAGGAGTGTTTGTTGTTGTTTCCGAGTGCTAACATAAGACTCTGTGATGTCATCCTAAGTTATTCATGTCTTCCTCCCACTCTGTGCTTTGACAGGAAAATGATCCTCATCACGTTGTAAAGTAGAATACAGTACTATCACTATGGAGGTAAACACACACACACAGCCAACTAACAGCTTAGTGACGGTCAGTGTGCTCAGAGGTCGACCACGCGCACACACACACACACATCTGCTTCGTGCTGTGTTGCCATAGTAATAATGTAATGATAGAATGGAAATCCTAGTGCATGTGTTTCAGTAGAAAATGGAAATGAATAGAATTGACTGTTTCAGAAACGAGAGTTTTGGACAAGGCCATTCACAGAACACACTGTGGTGTATCATCCCTGAGGAAAAAGCGCCTAACATTTTTCTGTTGCTCAACAGTTAATAATAAATATTAATTAATTCATCATAGAGATATGACTCATTATTATTGAAGGGTCCATGTCTAATGTCTGGTCATTCAGCCCTTGCAACAGCACAGTGTGTGTATGTGTGTGTGTGTGTGTGTGTGTGTGTGTGTGTGTGTGTGTGTGTGTGTGTGTGTGTGTGTGTGTGTGTGTGTGTGTGTGTGTGTGTGTGTGTGTGTGTGTGTGTGTGTGTGTGTGTGTGTGTGTGTGTGTGTGTGTGTGTGTGTGTGTGTGTGTGTGTGTGTGTTTGTGTGTGTTTGTGCCTATTGTGTAACTTTTGCAGAGAGTGAGGGTTTAAAGACACCAGTTGTAAGGAAATGAAGAACCTTACAAAACCCATGTAGAACCATATACTGTAGAACCATGCAGAACCCAATAGAACCCTGTAGAACTGTCCTGGACTGGGAGAGTTAGGAACATCTGGGTGGTTATTGGGTAGGCCTTGATATAAAGATTGGAACGTGATCTTCATGTTTTTACTGCACATGACTGTCCCAGAGCATCAGCCCCAGGACGGCTCCCACATAGCTGTGAGTGGATTATCACTATTACCGTACCAGCAGTGATCAGTTTATCATCACAACAGCAACATGCGTTTGACTATAAACTCCCCATAGCACTCACTTCCGTCATCATGAAGTGCTTTGAGAGACTACTCAAGGATCATATCACCTCCACCATACCTGACACCTTAGACGCACTCCAATTTGCTTACAGCCCCAATAGGTCGCGATCACACTGCACACTGCCCTAACCCATCTGGACAAGAGGAATACCTATGTTAGAATGCTGTTCATCAATTACAGCTCAGCATTCAACACCATAGTACCCTCCAAACTCGTCATTAAGCTGGAGGCCTTGGGTCTCGACCCTGCCCTGTGCAACTGGGTCCTGGACTTTCTGACGGGCCGCTCCCAGGTAGTGAGGGTAGAAAGCAACATCTCCGCCCCGCTGATCCTCAACACTGGGGCCCCACAAGGGTGCGTTCTCAGCCCTCTCCTGTACTCCCTGTTCACCCATGACTGCGTGGCCCTGCACGCCTCCAACTCAATCATCAAGTTTGCGGACGACACTACAGTGGTAGGCTTGATTACCAACAACGACGAGACGGCCTACAGGGAGGAGGTGAGGGCCCTCGGAGTGTGGTGTCAGGAAAATAACCTCACACTCAACGTCAACAAAACAAAGGAGATGATCGTGGACTTCAGGAAACAGCAGAGGGAGCCCCCCCCTATCCACATCGACGGGACAGTAGTGGAGAAGGTGGAAAGTTTTAAGTTCCTCGGCGTATACATCACGGACAAACTGAAATGGTCCACCCACACAGACAGCGTGGTGAAGAAGGCACAACAGGCTGAGGCTGAAGAAATTTGGCTTGTCACCAAAAACACTCACAAACTTTTACACATGCACAATCGAGAGCATCCTGTCGGGCTGTATCACCGCCTGGTACGGCAACTGCTCCGCCCACAACCGTAAGGCTCTCCAGAGGGTAGTGTGGTCTGCACATCGCATCACCGGGGGCACACTACCTGCCCTCCAGGACACCTACACCACCCGATGTCACAGGAAGTCCAAAAATATCATCAAGGACAACAACCACCTGAGCCACTGCCTGTTCACCCCGCTATCATCCAGAAGGCGAGGTCAGTACAGGTGCATCAAAGCTGGGACCGAGAGACTGAAAAACAGCTTCTATCTCAAGGCCATCAGACTGTTAAACAGCCATCACTAACATTGAGTGGCTGCTGCCAACATAATGACTCAAATCTCTAGCTACTTTAAAAATTAATAATTGGATGTAGTAAATGTATCACTAGTCACTTAAACAATGCCACTTTATATAATGTTTACATACCCTACATTACTCATCTCATATGTATATGCTGTACTCTATACCATCTACTGCATCCTGCCTATGCCGTTCGGCCATCGCTCATACATATATTTATATGTACATATTCTTAATAATTCCTTTACACTTCTGTGTATAAGGTAGTTGTTGTGAAATTGTTTGATTGCTTGTTAGATGTTACTGCACGGTCGGAACTAGAAGCACAAGCATTTCGCTACACTCACAGTAACATCTGCTAACCATGTGTATGTGACCAATAAAATAGGATTTGATTTGATTTGAAACAGTCATATATGGCAGTCTTTTGCCACCTAGTCATTAGGATCCCTCAGATCACTGATATTGTGCAACTTTACATTTGATGTGGCATTTAAGATTACGAATCCAGCATTATTATAGTATGTGAGTAATGGAATATTGTTCTTCTCCTCCTGCCCCCCTCTGATGTGTCTTTTCTCCTGTCTTCTCCTCCTGTCCCTCTGGTGTGTCTTTTCTCCTGTCTTCTCCTCCTGTCCCTCTGGTGTGTCTTTTCTCCTGTCTTCTCCTCCTGTCCCTCTGGTGTGTCTTTTCTCCTGTCTTCTCCTCCTGTCTTCCTCTGATGTGTCTTTTCTCCTGTCTTCTCCTCCTGTCTTCCTCTGATGTGTCTTTTCTCCTGTCTTCTCCTCCTGTCCCTCTGATGTGTATTTTCTCCTGTCTTCTCCTCCTGTCTTCCTCTGATGTGTCTTTTCTCCTGTCCTCTCCTCCTGTCTTCCTCTGATGTGCCTTTTCTCCTGTCTTCTCCTCCTGTCTTCCTCTGATGTGTCTTTTCTCCTGTCTTCTTCTCCTATCTTCCTCTGATGTATCTTTTCTCCTGTCTTCTTCTCCTGTCTTCCTCTGATGTGTCTTTTCTCCTGTCTTCTCCTCCTGTCCATCTGATGTGTCTTTTCTCCTGTCTCCTCCTCCTGTCCCTCTGATGTGTCTTTTCTCCTGTCTTCTTCTCCTGTCTTCCTCTGATGTGTCTTTTCTCCTGTCTTCTCGTCCTGTCCCTCTGATGTGTCTTTTCTCCTGTCTTCTCCTCATGTCCCTCTGATGTGTCTTTTCTCCTGTCTTCTCATCCTGTCCCTCTGATGTGTATTTTCTCCTGTCCTTTCTCCTGTCTTCTCGTCCTGTCCCTCTGATGTGTCTTTTCTCCTGTCTTCTCATCCTGTCCCTCTGATGTGCATTTTCTCCTGTCTTCTCCTCCTGTCCCTCTGATGTGTCTTTTCTCCTGTCTCCTCCTCCTGTCACTCTGATGTGTCTTTTCTCCTGTCCTTTCTCCCGTCTCCTCCTCCTGTCCCTCTGATGTGTCTTTCTCCTGTCTTCTCATCCTGTCCCTCTGATGTATCTTTTCTCCTGTCTTCCTCTGATGTGTCTTTTCTCCTGTCTTCTCCTCCTGTCCCTCTGATGTATATTTTCTCCTGCCTTCTCCTTCTGTCCCTCTGATGTGTCTTTTCTCCTGTCTTCTCCTCCTGTCTTCCTCTGATGTGTCTTTTCTCCTGTCTTCTCCTCCTGTCTTCCTCTGATGTGTCTTTTCTCCTGTCTTCTCCTCCTGTCCCTCTGATGTGTCTTTTCTCCTGTCGTTATTTTGTGTTAAGAAGAGCTTTGTGTGTGTGAAGATGTGTGGTCTCTCTTTATATGTGTGTGTGTGTGTGTGTGTGTGTGTGTGTGTGTGTGTGTGTGTGTGTGTGTGTGTGTGTGTGTGTGTGTGTGTGTGTGTGTGTGTGTGTGTGTGTGTGTGTGTGTGTGTGTGTGTGTGTGTGTGTGTGCGTGTGTGTGCGTGTGTGTGTGTGTGTGCGTAGTGTCACAGGTCTAAACTACCCCTGAACCGACTGATCATTCTCTCTGAGACCTGCTTTGAAAACCACCTCCAGAACCAGCATGTGGATCCATTTACACCAGGACTGTGTGTATGTGTGTGGCATGGCTATGTGTGTGTAAATGTGTGTACAGTGTGTGTGTGGCATGGCTATGTTTGTGTAAATGTGTGTATGTGTGTGTGTGGCATGGCTATGTGTGTGTAAATGTGTGTATGTGTGTGGCATGGCTATGTGTGTGTAAATGTGTGTACAGTGTTTGTGTGGCATGGCTATGTGTGTGTAAATGTGTGTATGTGTGTGGCAGAGCTATGTGTGTGTAAATGTGTATACAGTGTGTGTGTGGCAGGGCTATGTGTGTGTAAATGTGTATACAGTGTGTGTGTGGCAGGGCTATGTGTGTATAAATGTGTGTATGTGTGTGGCAGAGCTATGTGTGTGTAAATGTGTATACAGTGTGTGTGTGGCAGGGCTATGTGTGTGTAACTGTCTGTATGTTTACGGCAGTTGAGGTTAATGGTTTTCATCCCCAGTAGATGGACCAGTGTAAAGAGAGAACCTGTATGATCAACCCGGGACACAAACCTGTGTTCACAACAACAACATTGGACTTGACCTCCTCTCCCTCTCTCCACTTTCTATCATCCTGTTATCTGGTTACCAGTCACCTCACCACCTCTACACTACCACTGTGAATTCCTCACAGAAACAGCAGTGGTTACAGCAGTGGTTGTGACTCATATAGGAGTAATCCAGCTTAACTTAGGACACCACAGTGATGTAGTAGCGACAGGCTATCTAAATTGCTCCTAATTCTCTCCAGTAGTTAATAATTGAATCTGAGTCACAGAGAGCGAGAGAGAGGGAAATCGAGAGAGTCTGAAACAGTAGCGTTTCTATGACAACTTATGGAAGCTCTGCCCAAGTCAACATTCCGTAGCCAACTTGGTGCGATCCATCATGATACCGGCCAATAGTGTTCTGGGCCAAATCATTGTTGACCAATCGTTTTACTGCCCATGTCTTTACCGGCCAATTAAGTAACTGTCCAACTCGTTAGTGTCCAGCTAGCTTTACTTAGGCCTGTTAAAGTCCTAACTAGGGCCCTGAGGTTTCCCTTGTCAGGTCACGTGGTCAGGAAGAACTCTAGTATTCAATGTAATGAGAGAGATTAAAGTAGATGTCACACGTCCAGATTTGATGGATGACCCTATGTGGTCCTATGTGAGCCTATGTGACCGCTATGTGAACCTAAGGGTCCAGTTGTCAGGTCAACCGGTAATGATTTATGACCCCAGCCTGATTTATGACCCTATGTAATGATTTATGACCCCCCTGATGGTTAGGTGGGGGTCTTTGGGTAAGGGTCCAGTTGTCAGGTCAACCGGTAATGATTTATGACCCCAGCCTGATTTATGACCCTATGTAATGATTTATGACCCTATGTCCTGTTGTAGCAGGCCTGCCCATATTTGGGCTTCCGGTCAGGACATCCTGGCCGGGGTGGGGGTCTTTGGGGTAAGTGTCAAGTTGTCAATGTCGTAAATCAGAAAAAGATCATGATTTATGAACCTATGTAGTGATTGATGCCCCAATGGTTTGTAGAAGGGGGGCATGCCCATATTTGGGCTTCCGGTCAGGACATTCTGATGGTTAGAGGGGGGCTTTTGGGTGGTAAGTGACCAGGTGTCATGTCAAACTGTTCCTGGATGTCTAGTGTTGGGGGGTTGTTAATGAACATTTCAAAGAGGCTGGCTTTGCAGAAGCCTTATAAAGCCCCAAAACAATGCATGTTTAAGATTGTACAAGATAAACCCCCTGAATATTAAACAAAAATGACACATATGTCAATTTATGGTATGTTATGCTCGGCTTGTCATGAACCCAGTGAACAAAGCATTGAGGAAGTTCTGTGTGAAGCTCCAGAATGTTTTAAAGGATTTTTGGGTACGAGTGAGGGCCCTATGTCTTACATATTCCAGCCGGAGGATTCTACGGTAAAGATCTTCAACGCCTGTGGCCCCAAACCCGTTTATCAGGCAAAACCTGGGAGTTTTTCTCCTGCTCTGGGCATGAGAGAATGGCTAAACATCCGGATGGCTCTTTGTAAAATTGAACAGGTCCTGAGTGGCACAGCTGTGCCAGGCTATGCGTTGGAAGAACAGGTCTTCGGACGCAGTGATCTCAAGGCTCTAAGAATTGCTTCAATGGACTATAACCCGGACAACAAAGTGACAATTTTAGCCTGTCAAGTTTATGATGCGGGTAATGCTACAAAGTCTGTCAATTCTCCAGTAGCATCCAGAGCATGCAAAGATGTCAACTTTTTTATTCCTGTGTTTAGTTTTAAATGGGTTGATTATCCAATTTTCATAACACTTATGAATAAGCTGGACATTCTCTTCAAAAATCGCGAACAGTTAAGACGCTGGCCTCGACTTTTCTTGAGACATAGCCAGGACCAAAAGGCCCGACGTAGGATTTACCCCTGGAGTGAAAACTTAGCAAGTGTTGATGAGCCTGGCAAGAGATCCCGGCATTTTGATGACCAACTGGACACTGACAATGGGGGGTGGTTGCATCAGATCCCTGGATCTGTAAGAAAGGCTTCGTAAAATACCTTAAGAATGTAAGGCTATAAAATGTATGTACTAAATATTTTGAATGAAATAAAATGGTTTTTAAAAACAGAATCTCACCACGTTATGAACTCTCGCGTTTGTTCACGCTTAGCGCAGTCTGTCCCTGAGAAAAAAAACTTGCGCAATGTGCGCGCGTATGGGCGTGCTTGTGCTGTAGTGGCTGTGTGTGTGTGTGTGTGGGTGTGTGTGTGTTTCAAAAACAGAAAAAGGGGGGCGAGGTGTTTGTTAAAAAAATACCCTTGCATCTGCGCTCAAGGCTCTCTCTCTCTATGCATGGGGGGGGGGGTCGTTTTGACCCCAGGTTTACACTATCAGGCCAAACAGATGTCTAAAAGTCATTCAGCCCAGCGCTGTCGAGACCTCCCCAGCCCCAGCATCTAGATGCTAGCCCCCGGAGATTTTAGAATATCAAAAGATACCTAATGTTTAGACGCCACCCAATACCCTATGTTTGAACCAAATGGCTGGTGTTTGAACCACATGCCTTAGGTTTCAAAGATAACTTTTTAGGCTGTTTTAGCGCGAAAAATACGACACCACTAGAGTCCGACGGCTACAAAAGCTAAGCAAAACAGGTCCCCCCTGTTAGCATCGTTTTCGCGCATTTACCCTACAGCATTCCTCCAGGAATAGTTATCGGACGGACCCCTTTAAAAAAGATCTGGTAAATACCCTCCTGATGGATATTTCTCAAGGTTAGTTCTTGAAATAAATATTTACATATGCTATATATTAGATTTGTTTGTTCTTGGGAATTGTTTGAAAACGTTGTATGTTATAGAAATATTAAACAGGTCTTAGGGCCCGGATTCTTAACGTATAAAATGTCAATATTAGCTAAAATGATTAGATCTTTAATATTATCTAATGTTTTTTTTAGATTCTCAAACCTTCACTCAGATTCTCCGAGATATAACTGAACTCGAACCGGTCGTAGGGTCTCCGGAACAAATTGTTTACATCCCAACGCCGACCCTGAATTGTAGTAAGTAAGATTCCAAGAATTCCTTAAGAATATTTATACCTTAAAAACAAAAAGTATCGGTGTCTTATATTAAAAGTTATTTTATGTGTTTACAGCGGAAATACCTCCTAGAACGGGTGCCATAGGGAGTCTACACGGTTTCTGTGAAGGATATGCCTACGAGACAATTGTGCCCTACTCCCAGGATGTATTTACACAGAAGCCGCAAACAGAGACTTTAAACGGCCTGTCAACTCCCCTGACCCAGGACCTCTGGACGCCCCCTATTAAACACCAACGGACAATCAGGGCCCAGATCCACAGGTCCGCTTCACCCGAACAATACTACTGGGAGGGTATTCACGAGACAGCGTTACAAGGACAAGGTATGAATCAATTATAATTTATATATATATATATATATTTTATTTTTATGCCTGAATATGTTTAAACATGTGCTAATGCTGTTTTTTTTTTTAAATTTCAGGCTCACAAGCTACAGACCAGGCAGATGCTATAATTAGGGTTGCCCAAAGACATGTTCCCGAGTTCTCAGAGCTTCTTCAGAACAGCCCTCTTCAAAAAAGCCGAGGTATTTAATTAATGTATTGTTAATATATAGGCTTATATCTGAAATGTATTTTACATTTTTATCAAACATATTTTAGGGTTAATAACCTATTTTTTCTGTATGTATTATTTTTAATGCAGACTCCTCGCCTGCTTATAAAGACCTCCAAGAAGCTACACATCTAGATCCCGAGGAGGCGCCAAAGACCCCAGTCACCAGAACAGCGAAGCCTGATGATTTCAAAGTTTTAAATGACATTTCTGAGGTAGACGATTTGATGTTCTGTGAAGTGGCCAACCTTATTGAAGCGGCCAATTCTGGTGCGGCAAAAGCCTCTTGTGAAATAGACCAAGCCGTGCTTTTCAAGGCTTTTACACAGGGTTTAAAATCACGAAAGGCTTTACTTCAACGTCGTATGGGTATTCTATTCGAACATCAATACAATCAGGATGTGTCATTCTGGCGTAGAGAGCTTCCCCGCATGTTAAACAACAGTAGGGTTAAAACAAGCAAATACCTCCGTTAAAAAACACATATGTAAAAAAAACACAAGCACACACATCCTTAAGTAGAGAAATGGCGCCCCCTATAGACCTAAGCGAGACAATTGAAACCCTCTTAGCGGAAATCCCTACAGAGCTCCAAGATATAATTAACCATATGAATGATTCTGGGCTAATTGACATAGGGGCTATAGATGAAAACCTATTATCCCAGATTCCCTCCGAACTCATTGAAATTATTACACGTATGAATGAGTCAGGGTCTGCAGATGAAAACAGGTTATCACAGATACCCGAATCAATCATATCTTTAATTACCCAGATGAACGAGAGCCCAAGGTTTAATTCTGCACCCCCTACACCTCTAAGCCATCCTTTAACACCCTTGTTCGAAGAGGAAACCCAATACGATGTTTTTGAACAGCTGAACAAATGTCTATCAAATCTGGATCGGGAAGGTCTTGATCACAATGTACAGAACGAAAGCCCTAGGTTTAATTCTGCACCACCTACACCTCTAAGCCAGCCTTTAACACCCATGTCTGAAGAGTCTGAAACCCAATACGATGTTTTTGAACAGTTGGACGATTGTCTAGCAAATCAGGATGGGGATGGTCTTGATCGCAGTGAACATGTTTTGTATCGAAATAAATTCCACAATATTGAGGTTCGACAGTTTTTCAATTTCGCATGGGGGGGTCAGATTCGGGAATATGCTGTGTTTTACGTAATGCTTATGGACACTTTGAATGAACTGGTAGATAGAGTTAGAGCTTATAGCCAACCAAGGGATACCTTACAGTTGGAAATTTTAGGAGACAGTCTGCAGAGCCGTGTGTCGCTTATTTTAAATAGGGGTGAAGCAGATCTTGAACAATTTGTTAACCTGCTAGAACGCCTTGTTCAGTCAAATTTAAACGTGCTAGCAGATAGGACCCTCGAACTTGTAGTACAATTAGTCCGGCCACCCCAAGGAGGCGGCGGGCAGAGACGTAAACTCGATAGCCTGATGCAGTCCGAAATCATAAGCAATAAAAAGGCCTACCTCATAATCGTTCACAATCATGGTAATAAGCTATGCTTTGCCATAGGTTTGGCCCACTTACTCAGCCCAGGATGTACAGAGCGCGAAGCGTTACAGAAAGCTCAAGAGCTACAAAAGGCTGTGGGTTTAGGTATACAGGATGCTGTGGCTTTCTCAGACATAGGCAAATTTGAAAACTTTCTGAATATCAAGATTGTGGTTTTGTACCACAGCAGGGCTAATGACGCGCTCCTGAAGTTCCAAAATATACAAGAGCCACACCCTAAGACTATGTACTTTTATGTGCAAAATGAGCATTACTATGCCGTAACTAACATCACCGCATTTTTAGGCGCCCCATATGTCTGTCCAGCCTGTCATACCGGCTACACCCGCAAGGGGGGGCACTCGTGCCGTTATAACTGTTCAGTATGTCTGGATAAACATTGCCCTATGCAACCGCTAAACTTGACACCCTGTGAGGATTGTCACCGCACATGTCGTTCAGCCTACTGTTACGAAAAACACAAAACTGAAACATGGCACCCCAAGGCCTGTAAATCTGTAAGCATTTGTGACATTAACAAGAAATGTCCAAAATGTCATTGCAATTACAACCTTAAAATAGACAGCCCTAAACCCCATGTTTGTGGAATCATACATTGCCCAATCTGTAAAGGGCCCTTGAAAAGCAGAGACGCAGAAGTTGTTCAAGAAGTACCACATGAGTGTTACATTCAGCCCCTGGCAGAAGATGAACATACAGAGAAATATGTTTTTTATGATTTTGAGACAAATCAGCAATCCGGGGTTCACTTGCCTATTTTTGTATCTACCATGACTTTCACCGGTGAAAAGTGGTCGGCCGAGGGGCCCGATTGCGCCCGACTCTTTCTAAAACATTTTAGAAAGGCCCAGTACAGAAACTTCACGTTTATAGCACACAATGCGCGCGCCTATGACTCCTATCTGCTTCTGAACCCTTTGATACAGCAAGGCGTGGCGCCCAGTGTCATTGCTCAAGGGAGTAAAATCTTATGTTTTGTTGACCACGCCTTCAAACAGAGATACATTGACAGCTTAAGCTTCTTACCCATGAGATTGGCTCAAATGCCAGAGGCCTTGGGTTTTGAAAACTCGGTCAAAGGCTATTTCCCCCACTTCTTCACATCTGAGGAGAATCTACATTATATAGGAGCTTATCCAGCCCCCGAAATGTACGGTTGTGATCAAATGTCTACCAAAGAGCGTGAGAAATTCATGACGTGGTACGAGACAGTAAGACATGGAACTTTTGATTTTCATAAAGAGATGGAATCATACTGTGACAATGACGTGGTTATACTACGTGAAGGATGCCTCAGATTCAGAGAAGAGGTAATCAAAGATGCAGGCATTGACCCCTGGAGCTGTACAACTATTGCATCCGCGTGCATGAAAACCTATCGTACACACTATCTAACTCCAGCATCTATAGCGATCCCATCGCCAGACAACTACCGACGACAATTCAAGGCCTACTCTAGTGGCTCCATTCAATGGTTGGAGTACCTAGCCCAGGATAAAAATGTTTTTATCCAACATGCTTTGAATCGGGGGGAGAAGGCTTTTGGGCCTTACCATGTAGATGGATACACACAGATTGACGGTGTTGAGACAGTGTATGAGTACAACGGTTGTTTCTTCCACGGTTGTAAATTATGCTTTGTCCCCCAGGCCATGTGTGTCCTAACCCAAAAGACTTTTGGGGAAATGTACCAAGAGTTTCAAGACAAACTGAATTCTTTAAAGGCTACATACGGGTTAAAAGTTGTGGTTTTGTGGGAACACGAATGGACAGCCCTGAAAAAGGCGGATCCTCATGTTCAGGCCTTCCTTACCCAATATGACCCTCCAGAGCCCCTGGAACCGAGACAGGCCTTGTTTGGAGGCAGGACCAATGCTTTGACATTGCGTTATGTAGCTCAACCCGACGAGACAATAGGCTATGTAGATTTTACATCCCTATATCCTCATGTAATGAGTTCCTCATGCTATCCTATAGGGCATCCTGAAATTATTCACAGCGACTTTGACGAACCCCAAAATTATTTTGGTTTAATCAAAGCGACTGTCTACCCTCCTAGGGGTCTGTTTATACCTGTGCTGCCTTACAAGGGGTCTAAAGGAAAACTTTTCTTTCCCCTTTGTCGCACATGCTGTGAAAACAACAACCAGGAAAACCCATGTGATCACTCAGATCAAGAAAGAGCCCTGACAGGTGTCTGGGTCACCGTTGAATTCTCTAAGGCTTTGGAGAAGGGGTATCGTGTGGCCAAAATCTTTGAAGTGTGGAACTTTTCCAGGAAATCAGACACACTTTTTAAAGAGTACATCAAGACCTTCTTGAGATGCAAGCAGATGGCTTCAGGCTATCCAGCATCGGTTACAGATGAAGAAAGTAAAGAGAAGTACATTCAAGACTACCATGACAGAGAAGGCATACTTCTTGACCCTGACAGAATACAGGTCAACAAAACCAAAAGAAATGTTTCGAAATTGTACTTGAACTCCCTTTGGGGGAAGTTAGCGCAGAGAAGCAATATGCTAACAACTTCGATCATTAAAGACCCGGAAGAATTTTTGGAATTTGTTTTTTCGGACCAATACGAAATTTCACATTTTTCATTCTTGAGTCAAGACATTGCCTTGGTGCAATGGCGGCGCAACCCAAAGTGGGTTCTACCCCCAGGTAATGTAAATGTGTTTCTTGCAGCATTTACCACAGCCTATGCCCGACTTGAACTGTACACCCTCATGGAACAGCTTCAGCGGCGGGTTCTTTACCACGACACAGACTCTGTGGTCTATGTAAGCAAGCCGGGGGATTGGAACCCCCCACTCAGCAACTATCTTGGGGGTTTAACTAGTGAACTCGCCGAGGGTGACCATATCACAGAATGGTCCTCATGTGGGCCCAAAAGCTATGCTTTTAGGACTAAAGACAATCACGTGGTGTTGAAAGCCAAAGGCGTGACTCAAAACTACGAAAATGCCCCGCGTGTAAACTTGGAATCAATCACGCGCTTGGTCGACGGGTTCGTAAATGACAAGAATAGTGACTTGGAGATTTTGACCTCCTACAACAAAATAGTGAGGGATAAAAAGGGGTTCCATCTAAGAAACGCCCCACTCACTAAAAGATTCAGGGTAGTCTATGACAAGAGACGGCTATTGCCTGACGGTACCACATTGCCCTTTGGCTACTGACTTAGGCTACAAGCCCCAGTGTGTCTTAAAGGTTAAGATATAATGACGGCTGTCGAGGATTTTGACCCCCGTTTAAAACTGCCCTTTTCGGCCTTAATTGCAGGCCCATCAAACAGTGGTAAAACTTTTTTTGTAAAAAGTATTTTAGAGAATTCTGAACATGTGTTATCTCAAAAGCCTGACAATATTGTATGGTGTTATTCCTGTTACCAACCTCTGTATGATGAATTATTGAAGACAATAAAAATCAAGTTTGTTGAAGGAATACCCGATTCTCTGTCTGATGATCAACTTCTCCCCCCACATATACACAATCTGCTTGTTTTGGACGATATGCTATTTGCTGGTAGCGAACATCCAGAAATTGCAAGAGCTTTTACCCAATATACTCATCATAGAAACCTGTCCGTGCTTTACTTGGTCCAGAATGTGTTTCACCAAGGTAAAAATAGCCGTACCATTAGCTTGAATGCCAACTACATGGTATTGTTTAAAAATCCTAGAGACAAACTGCAAATTAGCACTCTAGCTCAGCAGATGTACCCTGGAAGGAAATCATACTTTATGGAGAGCTATGAGGACGCTACCAAAGAGCCATTTTCTTATTTAATCGTGGATTTAAAAGCAAATACTCCAGAACAGCTTAGGCTACGTACAGGCCTGTTTCCGTGGGAGCGGCCTGCTGCATACCTTCCTAAAAAGTAAACGCTATGTCTCTGCGTTTAAAAAGAAACCTGCCCCTTTTGACAAGGCTAGTTGGGTCTACAGCTAAAGGACGGAAGGCCATCTTGGGTAGTTGTTCTTCAGATCTCATATTAGCCTTATGTGAGATTGCTTTGAATCTTCTCAAAGGGCGCATTCCACTCACCCTGAACCAATTGAAAAAATTAAAGAGACAAAAGACCGCGATCAAACTCTTTGCCAATAAAAGGGCCAGTCTTCAAAAGAAAAGACATAGTATACAACAGTCTGGAGGTTTTCTCATACCTTTACTCAGTATAGCTGTGCCCTTCATCACCAGCCTTATTGCTGCCAGACGTGGGGGTTGAACACGCGGTGTGATGGCCACTAAAATGTACTTGGTGCCACAACAAGAGTTGGATAGACTTAAAAATCAAATGCAGGGTCCTGAAAATATCAGACAAACAGCTGAAAATGATTTGGATACGGCCATGAAGGATGTTTTGAACCGAAAAGGATTGAACCCTTATGATAAGATCCAAAAATACACAAACCTAATGCAAAGATATTTGACTCTGGTAAAGCAAGGGGCGAGAGAGAGCAACCATTTAACACTTTCCCTACCGGACCCTTTAACAGATGTCGAACCTAACGATAGCCAGGCCCCGGTAAGGCCTGTACCGGCGCTCTTACCTAGTGAAGATCCTATGTCTGGTGAAGCTCAAATGCCTTTTGAAGATAAAGTTATGCATGACCTACTGACACATGTGCCTTTACGTAACCGGAAGAATGTTAAATACATTATGAACAAGATAAAAGACTCAAAGGGATTAGCTGCTTGGAACGATTCTGGAGAGTTTATACTTCAGGGCGCTGTTGTTAGGGGTTCCCATATGGTGGACTTACTTAAAAGTACCACGGCTGCCCACAAGGTTGCTGATGACCGAAGGCCTCCCGGCTGGCGTCAGTTTCTTAAGGCCCTGGCAATCCTGAACATTCCCCTCTCGGGTGTACCCAACCATAAGCTTCGTCAACAGATTCAAGCTTTAAAACAAAAGCCTTCAACGAGATACAGCACCCCTAAAGATGCCCCAACGACACCGCCCCCCTATGAAAGCGATGATGCTAACTCATTTACTCCCATGAACGTCTCAGGACCTTTTCCTAATCCCGATCTCTCGGCGTGGTTAGACTTTTGAAAATGACTTTTGAAAATGACTTTTGAATGACTATGATTAAATTCAATAAAATGTTTTATTTGAAAAATAAGCAATTTAACATTTGTGGCATTCTTGAAACATATGACGTGAGCATACGCCTTGATTACGCGTTCTTAAACGACACACATTTGAACACTTTTGATATTTTCTAACAAAACAAGATACAAAGTCATCATTACTTCTTAAATCATCCTTATAAAGAAACATAACATCTTCAAAAGAAACTCCCCGGGCTCTTTGGCACAGGTAAAATACACAGTGGTGACCGCATGTAGTGGAAAGGTTATCTTGCACTTGTTTGATGCTGTAGTAGATCTTTGAACCGTTTAGGGTCAAAAAATCTTTAATAGATTTAGGGAAATGTGAAAAACCGGGGGGAAAGCCATAGGAATCAAAAAAAGTTGAGATTTTTCTTCCACCTTCCTGTTCTAATGTCATAGCTAGCCAATGTTCACCAGGCATGTGTTTAGGATGGGTATTGACAATAAACATTGCAGGCCTCTCAGGCCATATCTCAATAGGTAATTCATCACAAGCCATCACTCCACAAAATTGTTTTCCAATCAAGCGGCTCATGAGCCCTTCCAACTCTTGGGTATTCATGTCTTTGCTCAAAGGTCCTTAATAATAATCCACTAAGACCTGTCTTCGGGCATTCACTTCCAAGATTGAATCAGAGCATGCGTAAACAATCATGCTAACTGTACAGGTTAAAGGTGTACGGAAACGCATTTCCAGCCTGAGGTTACCTTGGGACATCACAGACAGATTTCCTGAGGTGTCATCATCAGGTGATAAATTGAAAGCATACAAAGTGTAACCCTCTGCAAAATCATTTCTGTCAATAGGCAAAGAGAGATCTTTTAGATGCCTCCCTGTGGCCAGGAATAGATTGTAAAATTCTCGCACAGATATGTTGTTGTTAAATTGGGGTTGGAAAGCCTTAGCAGGAACCTGACGTCCGTCCTGACAGAGAGCTACATACTCTGCATTGAAGTGTTGAAAATTAAAGGGGTTTTTATCTAAACTCCCCGTATTAGAGGCGTGATCAACCAGACCTATAACCACATATCTAGGTAAAGGGCCTAGAAATAGGTTTTCTTGACTGCAGATTCTACTGCCCACAGGTATGCTAAAGGTTTTCATGGTAATTCTTTGGAGAGGGTAAAGGGCATTTCCTTTCATCAAAGCATGTGAGTGACCCAGGCGTACTGCCGGAGATACAGACACTTTTTTTATAAAAAGGGTGGCCCCCAACACTTTCAAACTAAAATCCCCGTCTTGGGGAGACATCAGGCAAAACTCATCCTTGGCCCTGGTTAATTTTAATCTTAAATCAACAGAATTTAGGAGCAACCGTTCTTGAAAGAAAATGTCAGAGTGTATAGGGCCTAGCAAATGAAACTCTCGAGATTCGGCGCAGTAGCGAGCGCGTGCCGCTAGGCCTTTGTTCGCCCCCGTGGAAGGGTCTGTCGATTCCATAGAGACTCCTGCAGTATCCTTGCTAAACAACCCGGCGCTAAATTGTGTTTTGAGAGTGTCTTCGGAGTAGTTTAGCAAACACTCCATGATGGCTCTATATGGGTATGTGGCGCTGCTTTGACTGATTAGGCGTTCACCCAAAGTCACATCCACTTGGGAGAAGATGGTGGCCAAGGGGTAATTAATGAGACTCACTTTGGCATCGCCTGCAATATTAGACCCATCTCTTTTGGTCACTTTTAGACGTAAATGCACCAAGGTGTTGTTGAGGTCCAGATAGTTGTCACCGTGTCCTGGTATGAAAAATTCGATAGGCCCGTTATCTGTAATAGCCGAGAGGGGGGCTATCTCCACATAACTGGACCTGTCTATTGAATGCTGCGTTAACGGTGCCGTGAAAAGATCGAGTTCTGTCTTTATAGCTTCAGAGGACATTCGGTGTAAAAGAGCCATGTCACTTATTCTTTTAGAAAATACTTCCTAGTATTCTTTTTGGTCCAGACCTCCTCACTTTACCACGTCTTTGACTTACTGAGGTTCTTTTAACAGTTAACCTCCGCTTTTTAGGTGCAGGCCTGCGTCTTAAACCTGGGGGTCTCTTTTTAGGCCTTCGAGACAATATCATAAGACCAGAGCCTTCTTGATGCTCCACCTCTGGTGACGCTCTGCGGGTCATAGCATTTGCTACAACCTCACTTACTATATTTTTAGCCGCGGATTTTAAGTGTGGTTTGGCTATGCTGAAGCCTCTCTTCATAAACGGTAAAACCATCCTAAAGAGGTTACGAAATATACCCCCTATCCCCGCACCATACATTGTCGGTGATCCATGATATCCTGGTAGTCCATTACCAACTTGATCCACATAGTATGAAACATAACGGTTGGGGTCGAGCTGAGGGTGCTCCATAACCCTTTTATTTGGTATTATGTTTATAAATATAATACCAAATATTATATATGTAGAGAGGTTTTGGTGGGTCTAAAGTGTAGTTTTACAATAGTTTTACCATATGTAAATTCAATGTTTTCGTTCTGATCCGTTTTAAGCTCAACCAGAATGTTTTCAATATATTTCTTGCTGACGGGTACGTAGTGCGGCTTGTCATAATTGACAGTGACGATGTCCCCATCCTTTCCGTCTATATGAACTGTTCTCAGGAGGGGCACACATGTGTCTCCGACCCTTTGATAGGTTATGATGTCGGTATACACAAATATGTTGTAAAAGCCTGCATGGATATCGGCAGGGAATGGGAATAATTTATCTTTCACATACGTCCATTTATTGGGACCCATCCCCAACATGTAGGATAAATTACCGCTGGTCTTTATACCCCCGTTAGCAGGCCCTGAGATTTGTATCCTTTTATGGATTGGATTGTAGAATAGGAATATTTCCATCTTGTTTAGGGTTAGGTGTTCATTCAACTCTGAGACGATCCTGTCGACGGTTCTATAGAAACCTTTTTTAAGCTTAATAAGTTTCGCAGGTTCCGATAACTTTTTGCAATAAAAATCACGGTCCTTATCTTTGATATTATACCAACTATGGGGGTATGTAATCTCGCTGAGACCTACTTCCCAAGCCTCGGATAACTCTATAGGCTTTGGAAAATTGGTTGTATAATTCGAACTCTGATTATTACGATATATATGTGCAGACGCATTACTGGGGAGAGTCAGGTAGAAGCCGCTGTGTTCCATGATGCACTCCTGTGTACACGAGAATGAGGAGCTAGTTATCAGGACTGTGGGTTTAAATTAATCCCCGTTGCCTCCACCACATCATGCTCCAATACCCAGCTGTTGAACTTTTGGGGCCAGTTTTTCCAGCGGACCAGCAACCATTTTTTACCCTTTTCTCTCTTCTGATCTAGAATCTCCTCCACGTGAAAGACTTTGTCTTTACCCAACTGGACCTTCTGTAATTCCTTTTCATAAAAAGATCCCTCTATAAGCTCCCCGTCATAATCTTGTAATTTGTAGACAGAGGGTATGCGTGGCAGACATTCTGTAACGGTAAACAACTCCGAGCTAAAACCTTGTTCGTATTTTTTGTCGAAAACACCCCTCAATTTAGATATACGCACCAAGTCACCCACGTTGAATTTAAAGTTAATTTTTTTCTTACGGCGAACGGGGAACAAACCATACAGATTTTTAAAGACTTGAAAAGAGTTTTCAGAAGACACCTCCGACGGTTTCATCCTTATACTCTTATGATAATTGTTATTGTACCCCTTTACTAAATCCTGAACTATATCGAGATATCGGTGTGTGTTGTGAGCTGTAAAATATCTCCACATCCGCTCCTTCAAAGTCCTATTAAAGCGTTCCACAACCGAAGCTTTCAAATCCGAGCCTGTAGCAAAATGTATTATGTTATACTTATTCATCAGCTTCTGAAATGTCTTATTGAAGAATTCTTTTCCTCCATCAGTCTGCACTTTATTGGGTGCTCCTCCTGCCTTCAAGATCGAGTCAAAGGCCCGGGTTACCTCGGCCCCGCTCTTATTTTTTAAAACCCTTACAAAGGCTACTTTAGAGAAAATATCTATAACCGTTAGCATGTAGCGATTTCCATCATTTTTATCGGCAAGGGCCTGCATGTCGCATAGATCCGCCTGAAATTGGGATAAGGGATGCGTAGAAAAAACTCTATTTCTTGGAAAATGTTTTCTTACAGATTTATGGAGAGTATAGGCATCCTGCTCTGATAACCACTCACTCACTTTAGCATCGCTTAACAGGCTACCTGTTTCTTCGGCTATTGCTCTCTGTAAACGCTCTTTACCACCATAAGACCCGGGGTTAGAGGGATTATAATAAATGTTTTTCAACAGCTGTTCAGCCATCCTTCTTGCCTCTCTGAGGTACAATAACGTTAATGAGCAACTTTCAAATAACGACAACATTTCAGTTTGAGAATTTTTATTTTTTTAACACCAAGTATTACGTATACAACCAATTCAGGATTTGTTGCAAGATACAAGTCCCAGTTTTCTCAACAATCACATCATGCAACACCCTGTATATATGGTTTAGATGTACAGGTTTGTGCCGCTGAATTTTTAAAACACACACGTCGGATATATAAGTATATAAACAACAAATATGATACACGTTCACATTAAATGGGGGTTCAAACAAATAATGCAAAATCTTAGCCAAAGTTACTTCTAGCTCTTCAGACTCATCAACAATTCTTGATACCATTTGTGTCCATTGCAAACTCCCACCCGTATGTCGTACATGATTCATGATTTGTTCCATTTTCAACAAACGCTCGACATTAGCCCAGGTATTGTGTGTCGTGTAGAACGATACATTATTCACTTTATTTTCAATAATCTGATGCATAACATTTGTAAGGTCTCTCAAAAGAAAAAATGTATTTATTCGCTCCAACATCGTAGACACATAGTTACCCATAGCTCTAAATAACAAAATGTCACTCGGTCTCTTGGGATTTATTGAGCCAGAAAAGCACCACATCAGCCACCACAGCTTCCCGGTATTTGTTGTCGGTCACCAGGGTGTGTCGGATTTCTTTGAGTTTCTCGTGGATGAAAATTGCCTCCTTCAGTTCATGTAGGAAGGCCTCGGTTACCCCGTAAACTCTAGGGATAGACGGCACAAGACCCATAGACTCCAGGGCGCTGACCAGCGATGGTATAAACCTGCGGGACCACAGTCTTTTCACCAGCTCCTCAAAATGATTGAAAAAGTAGTATCTCGGAGGGTCGTATAGGCAAGGATGACGACGCTGGCTGGGGTGATTGATCTCACAGCCGATGCATTTTTCTCTTATATAGTCGCCAATCACCAAGTCTAAAAGTGTAGCTACAGAGGCCTTGATGGTATCCACAAAAATAGTACTGACCACCCCATCAAACACATCCTCAGGCTGGGTACATGTAGGGGGTGTCGAGGGTCTTGCCAGGGGTGAGTAGAGTGTAGGGCTGCGAGGCATTGAGTCCTTAGTTTCGGGGCCCCATGACGTAGCGGAGTCCTCGTAGAAGGTAGGGATATCCATGGTCTATGATGAAATGAAGAACCGGCTGCTTTTGCTTTTATTGTAGAACCCCGCCTTTGGGTATCTGGGCGTGGTTAAAGACTCCCCGTACTTAGTTTTCTTCTGAAGTTGTATCTTCTTGAGGCTCTTTTGAAACGTAATCTTCAAGATTCGTATATATTATGCACTTCTTTAAATGCACAAGGCTCTGCCTCTGTTGGCTCTGTACAAAGAGATCATCCAACGCCTTCAACATGTTCAATTCCAGTACATCCCAACTTTTAAAAGGAATAAGCAGACGCAGTCTGGTATCCCCAGTATGGCCCCCCTCCCGAAGGTTTTGGTTTCGGATTTCCTGGGTGCCGATATAGAACTCCACGCAGCCGCAGGGACGTCCATTCTGTCGTTGTATTTTCACCCTGTGAAATATTCTTCCTGAGGAGTCAGGGGTACCTTCCCAACGGGTCTCGTGCCCCGTGAACACACTATACCCCTTGGTGATAAGGCGCAGTTCAGGACACACAACCTTGCGAAAAACCGACCAGTCTTCAACACCATAGTCCAAGCCTACAGTCTGGTCTGTATATTCTTCTCCTTCAGCGACCGTATAGAGGGTCACTCTACAGGCCACGTAATCAAACCGATACCCCCACAGCTGTCCATTAGACATCAACACTTGATCTTTCAGCGCATTTGATGGAGGTATTTGGCTTCTATACACATTTAAAAAACGTTTTTTTGGAGCATCATATATTGCGGGTTGATACTTGGCCCGTGCTCTATGTACCAACCGAGGACCCGCTTCAGTTGTTACAGTCATCACCGCTTTGCCACCGATCCCAAATTCCATGGTTATTCTTAAGATCTTGTACAGTCTTAAACAGGAATTGTTCTGGGGCTTTATAAGGCTTCTGCAAAGCCAGCCTCTTTGAAATGTTCATTAACAACCCCCCAACACTAGACATCCAGGAACAGTTTGACATGACACCTGGTCACTTACCCCAAAAAGCCCAGGATGTCCTGACCGGAAGCCCAAATATGGGCATGCCCCCCTTCTACAAACCATTGGGGCATCAATCACTACATAGGGTCATAAATCATGATCTTTTTCTGATTTACGACATTGACAACTTGACACTTACCCCAAAGACCCCCACCCCGGCCAGGATGTCCTGACCGGAAGCCCAAATATGGGCATGCCTGCTACAACAGGACATAGGGTCATAAATCATTACATAGGGTCATAAATCAGGCTGGGGTCATAAATCATTACCGGTTGACCTGACAACTGGACCCTTACCCAAAGACCCCCACCTAACCATCAGGGGGGTCATAAATCATTACATAGGGTCATAAATCAGGCTGGGGTCATAAATCATTACCGGTTGACCTGACAACTGGACCCTTAGGTTCACATAGCGGTCACATAGGCTCACATAGGACCACATAGGGTCATCCATCAAATCTGGACGTGTGACATCTACTTTAATCTCTCTGTAATGTTAGTAATATAGATAATATTCAGTCTAGTATTATTAGGTTGATGTTTAGTCTGCTGATGTTTACCTAATGTTACTCAGAGGAGATGAAGTCATGACTGGCACATATTACCCTGCTGTAAATATACCAGAGGAAGAGGGAGGGGGGGAGTGTGTGGGTGTGTGCACTAGTATATGTGTGTTACAGGTGCACAGATGAACTCTTTCCCTTCCCCAATCTTGCCCCTGTCTCCCCCATCCCTGTCCCTCCTGGGTTCTGTGTTGTTTTGTGAGATTCAAGAGCCAGTGGAGGAGGTCAGAGTGTTACTGACTCACGGTCTAGAACGTGGAACCCCACTGCAGAACTTCAACCACTCACTAAAAGAGGGAAATCCAAGTTATAGACTTTCTCTGCTACCGCACGGAAAGCGGTACCGGAGCGCCAAGTCTAGGACCAAAGGCTCCTCAACAGCTTCTACCCACAAGCCATAAGACTGCTGAACAATTAATAAAATCGCCACCGGACAATTTACATTGACCCGTGTATATAGCCTCGTTATTGTTATTCTTATTGTGTTACTTTTTATTATTACTTTTTATTTTAGACTACTTGGTAAATATTTTCTTAACTCTTCTTCAACTGCACTGTTGGTTAAGGGCTTGTAAATAAGCATTTCACATCAAAGTCTACACTTGTTGTATTCGACGCATGTAACAAATAAAGTTTGATTTGATTTAAACCACAGACTCAGACATGAGCTACAACACATCAATGCAGAGTAAGAACACACACACACACAGCTCACTTCCCTTCTTTCTAGGAGTCATTACCCTATCCCCATAACTCTACAGGGTGGGGCCGCCACTGCACGTCACATTGTCTAGGGGCTGATGTCACGTGCATGTGCATGTGTGTGCGCGTGGCTGCTGAGACTGGAAAAGAGCGCTGAAAGGGGGCCTCAATGACGCACAGACTACAGAGCTCAACACAGAGACAAAGATCAAACACACATACACACACAAAGGATGAGGGAATCCCTCCAAAGTGATTGTTGAAGGCAGCTCCCATCACGTAGAGTGAGTCCATGTGTTTCTGATCATCTCACTGCTGTAGTTTCTCTGATTCTCAAATAGAAAATAGAGGGATTGGGTTTCGGATGGGGGAAAAACCTTGTCTAGGTTCCTTGGCAACCAACACCAGACGCAACAGACCCAAACCCTGCCTGTATTCAGAGGGAAGGCTTGGCTGGTGGCTAGTGGCTGTGTCAGGGCTGGGGTATTCGATTATGTCCCCTTAGGTTATCACAAGGTTATCTAATGATATAAATATCCCAGTCACATTGTTGCTGCGATGCTGCATTTTCTTCCATCCCCTCATAACTAACTCTAACCAACTCTAACCCTGCTCTCCTGTTCTGGCTCTGAGAAGTTGGGGTGGGGGTAGCAGTGGTACATCAGTGGTAAGGAGACTAGAGTCAGAGCTGTACTCTCGCTTTTTCCTGGTGATGAATGACAAGAAAGCCAAGATACACAGTCGACAGGAGAATATCACACACCTGCAGGAGACCAGGTACATAGTGCACACACATCCCCCATCTATGACCTAACCTAACGTTGTCCCACAGGGGTTTGTCTGAACATGAGGAACAGCTCATATAATGGCCACACCCCTCTGAATATATGTCTCCTGTCATATATTCATCATCTATAGTATGTGGTAACACGTTGTGATATCATGATGTTATCCAAAACCATACTGTTCAATATAAATTGATTTCAAGACCCCCCTACCCTGGGCAGCCACAGCCTGCCTCAAAAGCACCTACCCTGGGCAGTCACAGCCTGCCTCAACAGCACCTACCCAGGGTATACAAACACACACACAGAGTCAACAGCACTTACCCAGGGCAGGGTATATACACTCACACAGTCATAAAAGCACCCACATTTATTATCACCATAGTAGTTGTAAACAGTAAAGGAAGTTCTTTGTTATACAGAGCAGCCTGGTCTTATCTTCATGTAATAGATGGTAAACATTTAGAGATCTTTAGGAGATGGAGTGTGTGTGAATGAGTCTCCCCCAATATTTACATTTGTAATTTAGCTGATGCTCTTATCCAGACTGATTTACAGTAGTGAGAGCATACATTTTCATACTGGTCCCCTGTGGGAATTGAACCCACAACCCTGGTGTTGCCACCACCATGCTCTACCAACTAAGCCACACAGAATTATACAATTTTTAGAAATATAAACACATATAAAGAAGAAACACACTTTCAAGTGTCCTTGAAGTTATTAAAAGTTAACTCGTCACTGGCAGTGTGTTTACGTAGTGGTCTCGTAGTGATGACATAAGAGCGTGTGGGACCTGCCTCCTGGAGAGAGTGTTTGCAGTCGATTTACACTGTTAGTAAGGTGAATGCACCAATTTGTAAGTCGCTCTGGATAAGAGCGTCTGCTAAATGACTTAAATGTAAATGTAAATGTTAGTCAGGGAGGTTACTGTGGGTTATATTAAAGCTTTGTGCTTGGGGGGCGAGGTAAGTGTGCATGCGTGTGAGTGAGAGAGAGCAGGGGAAACTGGTCTAGTGGCTATAGTACACTAGGCTGGTATAGTGGCTATAGTACACTAGGCTGGTATAGTGGCTATAGTACACTAGACTGGTATAGTGGCTATAGTACACTAGGCTGGTATAGTGGCTATAGTACACTAGGCTGGTATAGTGGCTATAGTACACTAGGCTGGTATAGTACACTAGGCTGGTATAGTGGCTATAGTACACTAGGCTGGTATAGTGGCTATAGTACACTAGGCTGGTATAGTAAACTAGGCTGGTATAGTGGCTATAGTACACTAGGCTGGTATAGTGGGTATAGTACACTAGGCTGGTATAGTGGCTATAGTACACTAGGCTGGTATAGTGGGTATAGTACACTAGGCTGGTATAGTACACTAGGCTGGTATAGTGGCTATAGTACACTAGGCTGGTATAGTGGCTATAGTACACTAGGCTGGTATAGTACACTAGGCTGGTACAGTGGCAACAGTACACTAGGCTGGTATAGTGGCTATAGTACACTAGGCTGGTATAGTGGGAATAGTACACTAGGCTGGTATAGTACACTAGGCTGGTATAGTGGCTATAGTACACTAGGCTGGTATAGTGGCTATAGTACACTAGGCTGGTATAGTGGCTATAGTACACTAGGCTGGTATAGTACACTAGGCTGGTATAGTGGCAATAGTACACTAGGCTGGTATAGTACACTAGGCTGGTATAGTGGCTATAGTACACTAGGCTGGTATAGTGGCTATAGTAGACTAGGCTGGTATAGTGGCTATAGTACACTAGGCTGGTATAGTACACTAGGCTGGTATAGTGGCTATAGTACACTAGGCTGGTATAGTACACTAGGCTGGTATAGTGGCTATAGTACACTAGACTGGTATAGTGGCTATAGTACACTAGGCTGGTATAGTGGGTATAGTACACTAGGCTGGTATAGTGGGTATTGTACACTAGGCTGGTATAGTGGCTATAGTACACTAGGCTGGTATAGTGGCTATAGTACACTAGTACACTATAGTGGGCATAGTACACTAGGTCGGTATAGTGGGTATAGTACACTAGGCTGGTATAGTGGATATTGTACACTAGGCTGGTATAGTGGGTATAGTACACTAGGCTGGTATAGTGGGTATAGTACACTAGGCTGGTATAGTGGGTATAGTACACTAGGCTGGTATAGTGGCTATAGTAAACTATGCTGGTATAGTGGGTATTGTACACTAGGCTGGTATAGTGGATATAGTACACTAGGCTGCTTTAGTGGGTATAGTACACTAGGCCGGTATAGTGGGTATAGTACACTAGGCTGGTATAGTGGGTATTGTACACTAGGCTGGTATAGTGGGTATAGTACACTATGCTGGTTTAGTGGGTATAGTACACTAGGCTGGTTTAGTGGGTATAGTACACTAGGCTGGTATAGTGGGTATAGTACACCAGGCTGGTATAGTACACTAGGCTGGTATAGTACACTAGGCTGGTATAGTGGGTATAGTACACTAGGCTGGTATAGTGGGTATAGTACACTAGGCTGGTATAGTGGGTATAGTACACTAGGCTGGTATAGTACACTAGGCTGGTATAGTACACTATGCTGGTTTAGTGGGTATAGTACACTATGCTGGTTTAGTGGGTACAGTACACTAGGCTGGTATAGTGGGTATAGTACACTAGGCTGGTATAGTACACTAGGCTGGTATAGTACACTAGGCTGGTATAGTGGGTATAGTACACTAGGCTGGTATAGTGGGTATAGTACACTAGGCTGGTATAGTGGCTATAGTACACTAGGCTGGTATAGTGGGTATAGTACACTAGGCTGGTATAGTGGGTATAGTACACTAGGCTGGTATAGTGGGTATTGTACACTAGGCTGGTATAGTGGATATAGTACACTAGGCTGGTATAGTGGGTATAGTACACTAGGCTGGTATAGTGGGTATAGTACACTAGGCTGGTATAGTGGCTATAGTACACTAGGCTGGTATAGTGGGTATAGTACACTAGGCTGGTATAGTGGGTATAGTACACTAGGCTGGTATAGTGGGTATTGTACACTAGGCTGGTATAGTGGATATAGTACACTAGGCTGGTATAGTGGGTATAGTACACTAGGCTGGTATAGTGGCTATAGTACACTAGGCTGGTATAGTGGCTATAGTACACTAGACTGGTATAGTGGGTATAGTACACTAGGCTGGTATAGTGGCTATAGTACACTAGGCTGGTATAGTGGGTATAGTACACTAGGCTGGTATAGTGGGTATAGTACACTAGGCTGGTATAGTGGATATAGTACACTAGGCTGGTATAGTGGCTATAGTACACTAGGCTGGTATAGTACACTAGGCTGGTATAGTGGGTATAGTACACTAGGCTGGTATAGTGGGTATAGTACACTAGGCTGGTATAGTGGGTATTGTACACTAGGCTGGTATAGTGGGTATAGTACACTAGGCTGGTATAGTGGGTATAGTACACTTGGCTGGTATAGTGGGTATAGTACACTAGGCTGGTATAGTGGGCATAGTACACTAGGTCGGTATAGTGGGTATAGTACACTAGGCTGGTATAGTGGGTATTGTACACTAGGCTGGTATAGTGGATATAGTACACTAGGCTGGTATAGTGGGTATAGTACACTAGGCTGGTATAGTGGGTATAGTACACTAGGCTGGTATAGTGGGTATAGTACACTAGGCTGGTATAGTGGGTATAGTACACTAGGCTGGTATAGTGGCTATAGTACACTAGGCTGGTATAGTGGCTATAGTACACTAGGCTGGTATAGTGGGTATAGTACACTAGGCTGGTATAGTGGGTATTGTACACTAGGCTGGTATAGTACACTTGGCTGGTATAGTGGGTATAGTACACTAGGCTGGTATAGTGGGTATAGTACACTAGGCTGGTATAGTGGGTTTTGTACACTAGGCTGTTATAGTGGGTCTTGTACACTAGGCCGTTATAGTGGGTATAGTACACTAGGCTGGTATAGTGGGTATTGTACACTAGGCTGGTATAGTGGTTATAGTACACTATGCTGGTTTAGTGGGTATAGTACACTAGGCTGGTATAGTGGGTATAGTACACTAGGCTGGTATAGTGGGTATTGTACACTAGGCTGGTATAGTGGGTATAGTACACTAGGCTGGTATAGTGGGTATTGTACACTATGCTGGTTTAGTGGATATAGTACACTAGGCTGGTATAGTTGGTATAGTACACTAGGCTGGTATAGTGGCTATAGTACACTAGGCTGGTATAGTACACTTGGCTGGTATGGTGGGTATAGTACACTAGGCAGGTATAGTGGATATAGTATACTAGGCCGGTATAGTGGGTATAGTACACTAGGCTGGTATAGTGGGTATTGTACACTAGGCTGGTATAGTGGGTATAGTACACTAGGCTGGTATAGTGGGTATAGTACACTAGGCTGGTATAGTGTGTATAGTACACTAGGCTGGTATAGTGGGTATTGTACACTAGGCTGGTATAGTGGGTATTGTACACTAGGCTGGTATAGTGTGTATAGTACACTAGGCTGGTATAGTACACTAGGCTGGTATAGTGGGTATAGTACACTAGGCTGGTATAGTGGGTATAGTACACTAGGCTGGTATAGTGGGTATAGTACACTAGGCTGGTATAGTGGGTATTGTACACTAGGCTGGTATAGTGGGTATTGTACACTAGGCTGGTATAGTGTGTATAGTACACTAGGCTGGTATAGTACACTAGGCTGGTATAGTGGGAATAGTACACTAGGCTGGTATAGTGGGTATAGTACACTAGGCTGGTATAGTGGCTATAGTACACTAGGCTGGTATAGTGGGAATAGTACACTAGGCTGGTATAGTGGGTATAGTACACTAGGCTGGTATAGTGGCTATAGTACACTAGGCTGGTATAGTGGCTATAGTACACTAGGCTGGTATAGTGGGTATAGTACACTAGGCTGGTATAGTGGGTATAGAACACTAGGCTGGTATAGTGGGTATAGTACACTAGGCTGGTATAGTGGGTATTGTACACTAGGCTGGTATAGTGGGCATTGTACACTAGGCTGGTATAGTGTGTATAGTACACTAGGCTGGTATAGTACACTAGGCTGGTATAGTGGGAATAGTACACTAGGCTGGTATAGTGGGAATAGTGCACTAGGCCGTTATAGTGGGTATAGTACACTAGGCTGGTATAGTGGGTATAGTACACTAGGCTGGTATAGTGGGTATTGTACACTAGGCTGGTATAGTGGGTATTGTACACTATGCTGGTTTAGTGGGTATAGTACACTAGGCTGGTATAGTGGGTATAGTACACTAGGTTGGTATAGTGGGTATTGTACACTAGGCTGGTATAGTGGGTATAGTACACTAGGCTGGTATAGTGGGTATTGTACACTATGCTGGTTTAGTGGGTATAGTACACTAGGCTGGTATAGTTGGTATAGTACACTAGGCTGGTATAGTGGGTATTGTACACTAGGCTGGTATAGTACACTTGGCTGGTATAGTGGGTATAGTACACTAGGCCGGTATAGTGGATATAGTATACTAGGCCTGTATAGTGGGTATAGTACACTAGGCTGGTATAGTGGGTATTGTACACTAGGCTGGTATAGTGGGTATAGTACACTAGGCTGGTATAGTGGGTATAGTACACTAGGCTGGTATAGTGGGTATAGTACACTAGGCTGGTATAGTGGGTATTGTACACTAGGCTGGTATAGTGGGTATTGTACACTAGGCTGGTATAGTGTGTATAGTACACTATACTGGTATAGTGGGTATAGTACACTAGGCTGGTATAGTGGGTATTGTACACTAGGCTGGTATTGTACACTTGGCTGGTATAGTATATTGTGGTTGAGATGGTAGATAAGGGCTGTAATAGGGGTGTATAGTCAGTTAAGTGGGCCGTTCTGACAGAGACAAGGTTTATTTACTTTTCTTATATGTGAGGCAGGTAATGGTAGGAATGATCCCTAGAAGTCTCTTGGTGTCTCCCAGCTGTGTGCTGTGAGTGAGGTGGTGGAGTTATATCATGGGTATTTGGTTGGTAGGTAGGTAATGGATAGTGGTAGTATTTTTGTAGGCACTAACTCTGCCATGGTTGTTGGACAAAGCCTATGGGAAAAATAAATTGTGTTTTTGTAGGGTTTTGGATAAACACAGAAAAGAATGTCTGTGGTAAACACAGGTTAGGAGATCATATATGTTTTGTTCTATGAGATAATCTTCATCAGCTAACGTCACTTTTTGTGAATTTTGACAAATGTATGTAATTAAAACAAGCACATAAAGCACATAAAGGCTTCATTATTCATAAAGGTCATGTTTAACTGACTGATATTATCTCATGGAACCAAACGTAAAAGATATCCTAAGCCTGTGTTAACCTCAGGCCTTATTTTTGGGGATTATTCCCAAACCCTATTCTTTCCCCATTAATGTTTCCCATAGGAATGGCTGAACGAACCAGAGGTAACTCATTTCTGGGTTTTAGCACTACAAGCTGGTGTGCTCTATTCAGTGACTATTCACAGGTTCTTGTGTTGCTTTGGTTGCTACGACAATGAGTCAGTGTGTTGGTGTGTTGCCAGGAAGGGCAGAGGGGATGGGGAAAAGTGGTTGTTTTCACTAAGAGTTTGAGAAATACAGTGTGCGTGTGTGTGTGTACGGCTGTGTGTATAGTGATGTATTGTTAACTGTGTGTGACAGAGTTTATAATGACCTAGGTGTCACATAGACTGACCATATATACCCAATGTCTCACCCACTGCAGTTGTTAGCTTGTTATGGTATATATACCTGCCTGCCTGGCTATCAGCTGCCTGCCTGCTTGTCTGATGTGATGAATGAAGTAATTTACCTTAACACAGTGTTTTTACAGACTGCCAGCCTGAGTGACCTTGAGACTCACGTTGCTGTTACACACTGAATAGGATTCTACTAGTCTATGTGACATACAGTACTACAGTATATTAGTAAAACTACTAAAACAGGAATATGACCTGTAATTGGTTTAATGGAATCATAAGCAAGCAACCATTTTGATGATGGTGATGTGTCATCTCTTCCTCTTCTCCTATCCTCCATTCATGTGTCTATTTCCCACTCTCCTCCTCCTTCCATTCCTCACTCCACTTGTCTCTTTGGGCACTTTTCCCAATCCTCCCATCAGTCAAACATGCTGACCTGTTTAAAGGAAGGAAGACACCTGTTCTCCCTGAGGGGGGGGGGGGGGGGGGGGATGGTTAGCGAGACGAGGAAAGGAGAAACACACAACTCCTTCCTTCTGGACAACCCAAAAGTTGGTGGCTGCAGACGCAAACTCTGGTTGTGTTCACAGTCTGTTTAAGAAGCTGAGACACATGTAACTATGTAGTGGAAGTTTTTAACATCTTATATAGTAGAGTCAAACATTCTGTTGTAGTCTATTGGTCTGAACCCAATCTTACAATTGGACTCCGTAGTGACTCTATGTGACTCAGTAGCTCAAAGGTTAAGTTCATATATTTGACCTCTGTACTGACTCCTGCACGTTCTCTCCTCAGGGACATTGCGTAGCCGAAGCCCATTGGACGACAGTCTGAAAGACATCACCGACATGGTGCCCTGCCGTAAACGCCACTTCCGCCACCTGCAACCTCCTGACACGGTTGCTAAGAGACCAACCTGAGCCAGCGTAGAAACAGACATACTGATACAACGCACACACACACAGCCTCACTCACTCATACTCTCCCTCTCGCACACTCTCTCTCGCTTTCTCTCTCTCTCTCAATTCAATTCAAAGGGCTTTATTGGCATGCCAAAGCAAGTGAAATAGATAATAAACAAAAGTGAAATAAACAGTAAAAAATAACAGTAAACACCTCTCTCTCTCTGCGGTAAGTCTCTCCATGTTTCCTTCTCAGACATGTGTACTGCCAGACTGTAAATCATTAGGTAATCCTCAAATGGGTCTACTTAGTGAGGGTGTTACACCTGTGATTGAAAATAGCCCCCCCCCCCCCCCACACACACACACACACACACTTCTCTCCCACACACTTCTCTCTGCCTCTCTCTCTCCCTCCCACCCCACCTCTCTCACTGTCTGAAACTTTGCCAGAGACATGTAAAAGGCATTGGCTTTTCCATGTCTGTTTCTGTCTGTGTTTATGGATGGTACAGCTTTACACTCCTAGCTTCAGATGAGCTCTCAAACTAGACTGCAGTTGCCTCTTTAATAGCCACAACATAGGGACATACTGTACCTTTGAAAACCAAAATATTTGAGCCAAATGGCGTATAGGATTTACATGGTAGCTGTCATAAACTGGTCCACTGGCCACCTCACATTGGTGACAACATCTCTCAGACAGAGTGTGTGTGTGCGCTTGTGCATACGTGCACACTGGATTGTGTGTGTGAGTCAGTGCGAGTGCGTGTATTAACATGTGACAGAGCCTCTCTCCCTGCTCTTGTCCAGGAGTCACACATGACAGGCAGTGAAAACATTTCATCACCAGGCCAGCAGTCTATGTTTACTGTGAGAGCTAAAGAGCTCAAACTTTTGGCTGCCTGACTGAAGTTAAGTCACTTTTGGACTGACTCAGAGGGTCTTGGAAGAGACTGACTTTTAAAAGTACCTTAAATAATCCCTATAAATAAAAACACCCTATAACCTACAGACAGTAGCTTGGCATAGAAAACAAACATGTTGTATGATGCAACATTAGATGAATCCAACAATGCTACTGGTCTGTCGCGATTAACTCATCACTGTTGGTTTATAGAGAGGAGGAGACAGGAGATGAGAGGAGAGGAGAGGACAGAAGGAGAGGACAGGAGAGGAGAGGAGGAGACAGGATGAGAGAAGAGGAGGAGAGGAGAAGACAGGACAGAAGAGGAGAGGAGACAAGACGAGAGGAGACAAAAAGAGGATCATGTTCATAACAAAACCCTTTGATATTTCCAACCACTTTAATAACTTTTTGTTAACAAGATTAGCAAACATAGGTATGACATAGAAACAACAAATGCTGAGCCTTCATATTCATGCATAATTGACCAAATAATGAAAGTCAAGCACTGTAGTTTTGAGTTTCACAAAGTGTGTGTGGAAGAGGTGATTTTTTTTGTTGCTATCTATAAATAAGGACAAACCACCTGGTACCGACAATCTTGATGGTAAATTGCTGAGGTTGGTAGCGGAATTCATTGTGACAAAAAAGAAATAACTGAGACACTTCACATAGAGCTCCAGTCAGTTTAAGAATGGGTAACTAGCAATAGGCTGGTGATAAATATCTCAAAAACTAAAAGCATATTTTTGGGAAAGATCACTCTCTCAACAATAAACCTCGTTTAGATCTAGTATTGAATAATGTGGCTGTTAAGCAAGTTGAGGAGACGAAACTGATGGGTGTAACCCTAGATAGCAAGCTGTCATGGTCAAAACATATAGACTCAATGGTTGCTAAAAGGGGAAGAGGTCTGTCCATGATAGGGCGCTGCTCTGCCTTCTTGACATCTCAGTCGACCAGACAGGTCATAGGTAAATTGCAGTTGGTCCAGAACAAAGCATCACATATCGCACTTGCAGTTGAAGTCAGAAGTTTACATACACCTCAGCCAAATACATTTAAACTCAGTTTTCACAATTCCTGACATTTAATCATAGTAAAAATTCCCTGTCAGGTCAGTTAGGATCACCACTTTATTTTAAGAATGTGAAATGTCCGAATAATAGTAGAGAGAATGATTTATTTCAGCTTTTATTTCTTTCATCACATTCCCAGTGGGTCAGAAGTTTACATACACTCAATTAGAATTTGGTAGCATTGACTTTAAATTGTTTAACTTGGGTCAAACATTTTGGGTAGCCTTCCACAAGCTTCCTACAATAAGTTGGGTGAATTTTGGCCTATTCCTCCTGACAGAGCTGGTGTAACTGAGTCAGGTTTGTAGGCCTCCTTGCTCACACACACTTTTTCAGTTCTACCCACAAATTGTCTATAGGATTGAGGTCAGGGCTTTGTGATGGCCACTCCAATACCTTGACTTTGTTGTCCTTAAGCCATTTTGCCACAACATTGGAAGTGTGCTTGGGGTCATTGTCCATTTGGAAGACCCATTTGCAACCAAGCTTTAACTTCCTGACTGATGTCTTGAGATGTTGCTTCAATATATGCACATAATTTTCATTCCTCAAGATGCCATATATTTTGTGAAGTGCACCAGGCCCTCCTGCAGCAAAGCACCCCCACAACATGATGCTGCCACCCCCGTGCTTCACGGTTGGGATGATGTTCTTTGGCTTGCAAGCCTTCCCCTTTTTCCTCCAAACATAACGATGGTCATTATGGCCAAACAGTTCTATTTTTGTTTTATCAGACCAGAGGACATTTCTCCAAAAAGTACGATCTTTGTCCCCATGTGCAGTTGCAAACCGTAGTCTGGCTTTTTTATGGCGGTTTTAGAGCAGTGGCTTCTTCCTTGCTGAGCGGCAATTGCTGAATTGTTTTAGTGTGGATATAGATACTTTTGTACCTGTTTCCTCCTGCATCTTCACAAGGTCCTTTGCTGTTTTTCTGGAATTGATTTGCACTTTTCGCACCGAAGTACGTTCATCTCTAGGAGACAGAACGCATCTCCTTCCTGAGCAGTATGACGGCTGCGTGGTCCCATGGTGGTTATACTTGCGTACTATTGTTGGTACAGATGAACGTGGTACCTTCAGGCATTTGGAAATTGCTCCCAAGGATGAACCAGACTTGTGGAGGTCTACAATTTTTTTCTGAGGTCTTGGCTGATTTCTTTTGATTTTCCCATGATGTCAAGCAAAGAGGCACTGAGTTTGAAGGTAGGCCTTGAAATACATCCACAGGTACACCTCCAATTGACTTAAATTATGTCAATTAGCCTATGAGAAGCTTCTGAAGCCATGACATAATTTTCTGAAGTTTTACAAGCTCTTTAAAGGCACAGTCAACTTAGTGTATGTAAACTTCTGACCCACTGGAATTGTGATACAGTGAATTATAAGTAAAATAATCTGTCTGTAAACAATTGTTGGGAAAAGTACTTGTGTCATGCACAAAGTATATGTCCTAACCGACTTGCCAAATCTATAGTTTGTTAACAAGAAATGTATGGAGTGGTTGGAAAAGGAGTTTTAATGACTCCAACCTAAGCGTATATAATCTTCCGACTTCAGCTGTAGAGAAAGTGTCAGCAATGTGCAAGTCAGTCTCTCCTGGCTCAAAGTTGAAGAGAGATTGACTTCATCACTATTGGTCTTTGTGTGAGGAATTGATGTGTTGAAGGTACCAAACTGTCTGTTCAAGCAGTCGGCACACAGTTCGGACACTCATCTGTACAACACAAGACACAGTTCCCAGGTCCAGAACAGAGGCTAGAAAACGCACAGTATTAAATAGAGCCATGACTTCATGGAACTCTCTGCCACCCCAGGTAACTCAAGCTAGCATTAAACCAGTTTAAAAAACAGATAAAAAACACCTTAATGCTCAAAGGGGACTGTGAAGAGACATAGCCATTTTATATATATTCTATTGGAATTTGCACTGTACTGTATTAGACCTATGTACAGTATTAGACCTATATACAGTATTGTGTGTATATACTGATATGTACACTGTGTGATTTTTAAAATGTATCTATTTCAGTCCTTGACTAATAATGTTCTTGTCACGATCGTGTGGAGGATTTACGGACCAAAATGCAGCTTTTGGAAAATAAGCCATCTTCTTTTATTAAACACGAAGATGAACACGACACAAAAACACTTTAACAAAACAACAAAACGACCGTGAAGCTACAAACGTTGTGCACAAACATACAGGCTACTAACGTTCTTACATAGACAATTACCCACAACCAATGAGAGCCTATGGCTACCCTAAATAAGGCTCCCAATCAGAGACAACCGAAATCAGCTGTCTCTAATTGGGAACTCATTCAGGTAACCATAGACTCTCCTAGATAACTAACCAACATAGACAACGCTAGACATCTACACTCAACACAAAACCATATACTACACCCCATAACCCCTTTACCATATAAACACCCAACACCAACAAAACATAAACATTCCCCATGTCACACCCTGACCTAACTAAAATAATAAAGAAAACAAAGAATACTAAGGCCAGGGCGTGACATAACCCCCCCCTTGAGGCGCGAACTCCGGGCGCACCATACACAGTCTAGGGGAGGGTCTGGGTGGGCTTCCCTCCACGGTGGCGGCTCCGGCTCTGGTCGCGGTCCCCACGTCACCACAGTACCTAACCACCTCCTAGGCTTCCTCCAAACGACCCCCCTCCACATTAACCCCATTGTATTAAGGGGCAGTTCCGGACTAAGGGACAGCTCCGGACTAAGGTCCAGTACCAGGGTAAGGGGCAGTACCAGGATCAGGGGCAGTACCAGGGTAAGGGGCAGTACCAGGGTAAGGGGCAGCACCAGGGTAAGGGGCAGCACCAGGGTAAGGGGCAGCTCCAGGGTAAGGGGCAGCTCCAGGGTAAGGGGCAGCTCCGGACTGATGAATGGCAGCTCCGGACTGAGGGACTGCAGCTCCGGACTGAGGGACTGCAGCTCCGGACTGAGGGACGGCCCATGGCTGGCTGACAGATCTGGCTGCTCATGGCTGGCTAACGGATCTGGCTGCTCATGGCTGGCTGACGGATCTGGCTGCTCATGGCTGGCTGACGGATCTGGCTGCTCATGGCTGGCTGACGGATCTGGCTGCTCATGGCTGGCTGACGGATCTGGCTGCTCATGGCTGGCTGACGGATCTGGCTGCTCATGGCTAGCTGACGGATCTGGCTGCTCATGGCTAGCTGACGGATCTGGCTGCTCATGGCTAGCTGACGGATCTGGCTGCTCATGGCTAGCTGACGGATCTGGCTGCTCATGGCTAGCTGACGGATCTGGCTGCTCATGGCTAGCTGACGGATCTGGCTGCTCATGGCTAGCTGACGGATCTGGCTGCTCATGGCTAGCTGACGGATCTGGCTGCTCATAGCTAGCTGACGGATCTGGCTGCTCATGGCTGGCTGACTGATCTGGCTGCTTATGGCTGGCTGACTGATCTGGCTGCTCCTGTCTGGTTGGCGGCTCTGGCAGATCCTGTCTGGTTGGCGGCTCCGGCAGATCCTGTCTGGTTGGCGGCTCTGGCAGATCCTCTCTGACGGACGGCTCTAGCGGCTCCTGTCTGGCTGGCGGCTCTAGCGGCTCCTGTCTGGCGGACGGCTCAGTGGGCTCATGGCAGACGGGCGGCTCAGTGGGCTCATGGCAGACGGGCGGCTTTGCAGGCTCATTGCAGACGGATGGCTCAGATGGCGCTGGGGAGACGGATGGCTCAGATGGCGCTGGGGAGACGGATGGCTCAGATGGCACTTGGCAGACGGGCAGTTCAGTCATTGCTGTGCAGACGGCAGACTCCTGCCGGCTGAGGCGCACTGTAGGCCTGGTGCGTGGTGCCGGGACTGGTGGCACCGGGCTGGGGACACGCATCTCAGGGCTAGTGCGGGGAGCAGCAACAGGACGCACAGGACTCTGGGGACACACAGGAGGCTTGGTGCGTGGTTTAGACACTGGTGGTAAAGGGCTGGAGACACGCACCATATAGCTAGTGCGTGGAGGAGGCACTGGTGGTACTGGGTTGGGGCGGGGAGGTGGCGCCGGAAATACCGGACCGTGCAGGCGTACTGGCTCCCTTGAACGCCGAGCCTGCCCAACCTTACCTGGTTCTATGCTCCCCGTCGCCTGACCAGTGCGGGGAGGTGGAATAACCCGCACCGGCCTATGTAGGCGAACCGGGGACACCATGCGTAAGGCTGGTGCCATGTACGCCGGCCCGAGGAGATGCACTGGTGACCAGATGCGTTGGGCCGGCTTCATGACATACGGCTCAACGCTCAGTCTAGCCCGGCCGATACGTGGAGCTGAAATGTACCGAACCGGGCTATGCACGCGTACAGGAGACACCGTGCGCTCTACTGCGTAACACGGTGTCTGCCCGTACTCTCGCTCTCCACGGTAAGTACAGGGAGTAGGCGCAGGTTTCCTACCTGACTTCGCCACACTCCCTTTAAGGCCCCCCCCAAGAAATTTTTGGGTTGTACTCACGGGTTTCCAGCCTTGTCTCCGTGCTGCCTCCTCATATCGCCTCCTCTCGGCTTTAGCTGCCTCCAGCTCTTCACGAGGAAGGCGATATTCTCCCGGTTGAACCCACGGCCCCTTACCATCCAGTATCTCCTCCCATGTCCATGAATCCTGTGTAGGTAGGTCCTGTTGCCGCTTTCCATGCCGCTTGGTCCTATGGTGGGTAATTCTGTCACGATCGTGTGGAGGATTTACGGACCAAAATGCAGCTTTTGGAAAATAAGCCATCTTCTTTTATTAAACACGAAGATGAACACGACACAAAAACACTTTAACAAAACAACAAAACAACAAAACGACCGTGAAGCTACAAACGTTGTGCACAAACATACAGGCTACTAACGTTCTTACATAGACAATTACCCACAACCAATGAGAGCCTATGGCTACCCTAAATAAGGCTCCCAATCAGAGACAACCGAAATCAGCTGTCTCTAATTGGGAACTCATTCAGGTAACCATAGACTCTCCTAGATAACTAACCAACATAGACAACGCTAGACATCTACACTCAACACAAAACCATATACTACACCCCATAACCCCTTTACCATATAAACACCCAACACCAACAAAACATAAACATTCCCCATGTCACACCCTGAACTAACTAAAATAATAAAGAAAACAAAGAATACTAAGGCCAGGGCGTGACAGTTCTGTACTATGTATTTGTTCATGTTTCATGTGGACCCAGGAAGAGTAGCTGATGCTTTTGCGGTGGCTAGTGGGGATCCTGATAAATACCAAGTGTCATTAAAGAGTCTAGCTCTTAAGGATCTCTTATTCCTCATTCTCTCAACACACACTTAACTGTGTGACATCGTTCCTGGTGTCATGGATCTGCTTGTGGCTGTCATGCAGTGACAGACGAAGAAGACATAATGACACTGCCTCCTAGTCCTGAGGAGGGGAGAAGGAGAGGAGATTCAACAGAACAGAACAGTGTTTTCATTGGTCCACAGTCTCTCCATGTTGTAGCTGCTCACTCGACCGTTCCTGAACTCACCCCATCAGCTGCAGTCATATTTTCCACTCCTGCAGTTTGGGGGAGGACAACCTGTAGAAAACACCTGGTCTCCTGCAGTATGGTGGAGAACAACCTGTAGAAAACACCTGCTCTCCTGCAGTTTGGGGGAGGACAACCTGTAGAAAACACCTGGTCTCCTGCAGTATGGTGGAGGACAACCTGTAGAAAACACCTGGTCTCCTGCAGTTTGGGGGAGGAAACCTGTAGAAAACACCTGGTCTCCTGCAGTATGGTGGAGGACAACCTGTAGAAAACACCTGGTCTCCTGCAGTATGGTGGAGGACAACCTGTAGAAAACACCTGCTCTCCTGCAGTATGGTGGACGACAACCTGTAGAAAACACCTGGTCTCCTGCAGTATGGTGGAGGACAACCTGTAGAAAACACCTGGTCTTCTGCAGTATGGTGGAGGACAACCTGTAGAAAACACCTGGTCTCCTGCAGTTTGGGGGAGGACAACCTGTAGAAAACACCTGGTCTCCTGCAGTATGGTGGAGGACAACCAGTAGAAAACACCTGGTCTCCTGCAGTATGGTGGAGGACAACCTGTAGAAAACACCTGGTCTCCTGCAGTTTGGGGGAGGACAACCTGTAGAAAACACCTGGTCTCCTGCAGTATGGTGGAGGACAACCTGTAGAAAACACCTGGTCTCCTGCAGTATGGTGGAGGACAACCTGTAGAAAACACCTGGTCTCCTGCAGTATGGTGGAGGACAACCTGTAGAAAACACCTGGTCTCCTGCAGTATGGTGGAGGACAACCTGTAGAAAACACCTGGTCTCCTGCAGTTTGGGGGAGGAAACCTGTAGAAAACACCTGGTCTCCTGCAGTTTGGGGGAGGACAACCTGTAGAAAACACCTGCTCTCCTGCAGTTTGGGGGAGGACAACCTGTAGAAAACACCTGGTCTCCTGCAGTATGGTGGAGGACAACCTGTAGAAAACACCTGGTCTCCTGCAGTTTGGGGGAGGACAACCTGTAGAAAACACCTGGTCTCCTGCAGTATGGTGGAGAACAACCTGTAGAAAACACCTGGTCTCCTGCAGTATGGTGGAGGTCAACCTGTAGAAAACACTTGCTCTCCTGCAGTTTGTGGGAGGAAACCTGTAGAAAACACCTGGTCTCCTGCAGTTTGGGGGAGGACAACCTGTAGAAAACACCTGGTCTCCTGCAGTATGGTGGAGGACAACCTGTAGAAAACATTTGCTCTCCTGCAGTTTGGGGGAGGAAACCTGTAGAAAACACCTGGTCTCCTGCAGTTTGGGGGAGGACAACCTGTAGAAAACACCTGGTCTCCTGCAGTATGGTGGAGGACAACCTGTAGAAAACACTTGCTCTCCTGCAGTTTGGGGGAGGAAACCTGTAGAAAACACCTGGTCTCCTGCAGTTTGGGGGAGGACAACCTGTAGAAAACACCTGGTCTCCTGCAGTATGGTGGAGAACAACCTGTAGAAAACACTTGCTCTCCTGCAGTTTGGGGGAGGACAACCTGTAGAAAACACCTGGTCTCCTGCAGTTTGGGGGAGGACAACCTGTAGAAAACACCTGGTCTCCTGCAGTATGGTGGAGGACAACCTGTAGAAAACACCTGGTCTCCTGCAGTTTGGGGGAGGACAACCTGTAGAAAACACCTGGTCCCCTGCAGTATGGTGGAGGACAACCTGTAGAAAACACCTGGTCTCCTGCAGTATGGTGGAGGACAACCTGTAGAAAACACCTGCTCTCCTGCAGTATGGTGGACGACAACCTGTAGAAAACACCTGGTCTCCTGCAGTATGGTGGAGGACAACCTGTAGAAAACACCTGGTCTTCTGCAGTATGGTGGAGGACAACCTGTAGAAAACACCTGGTCTCCTGCAGTTTGGGGGAGGACAACCTGTAGAAAACACCTGGTCTCCTGCAGTATGGTGGAGGACAACCTGTAGAAAACACCTGGTCTCCTGCAGTATGGTGGAGGACAACCTGTAGAAAACACCTGGTCTCCTGCAGTTTGGGGGAGGACAACCTGTAGAAAACACCTGGTCTCCTGCAGTATGGTGGAGGACAACCTGTAGAAAACACCTGGTCTCCTGCAGTATGGTGGAGGACAACCTGTAGAAAACACCTGCTCTCCTGCAGTATGGTGGACGACAACCTGTAGAAAACACCTGGTCTCCTGCAGTATGGTGGAGGACAACCTGTAGAAAACACCTGGTCTCCTGCAGTTTGGGGGAGGAAACCTGTAGAAAACACCTGGTCTCCTGCAGTTTGGGGGAGGACAACCTGTAGAAAACACCTGCTCTCCTGCAGTATGGTGGAGAACAACCTGTAGAAAACACCTGGTCTCCTGCAGTATGGTGGAGGACAACCTGTAGAAAACACTTGCTCTCCTGCAGTTTGTGGGAGGAAACCTGTAGAAAACACCTTGTCTCCTGCAGTTTGGGGGAGGACAACCTGTAGAAAACACCTGGTCTCCTGCAGTATGGTGGAGGACAACCTGTAGAAAACACTTGCTCTCCTGCAGTTTGGGGGAGGAAACCTGTAGAAAACACCTGGTCTCCTGCAGTTTGGGGGAGGACAACCTGTAGAAAACACCTGGTCTCCTGCAGTATGGTGGAGGACAACCTGTAGAAAACACTTGCTCTCCTGCAGTTTGGGGGAGGAAACCTGTAGAAAACACCTGGTCTCCTGCAGTTTGGGGGAGGACAACCTGTAGAAAACACCTGGTCTCCTGCAGTATGGTGGAGAACAACCTGTAGAAAACACTTGCTCTCCTGCAGTTTGGGGGAGGAAACCTGTAGAAAACACCTGGTCTCCTGCAGTTTGGGGGAGGACAACCTGTAGAAAACACCTGGTCTCCTGCAGTATGGTGGAGAACAACCTGTAGAAAACACTTGCTCTCCTGCAGTTTGGGGGAGGACAACCTGTAGAAAACACCTGGTCTCCTGCAGTTTGGGGGAGGACAACCTGTAGAAAACACCTGGTCTCCTGCAGTATGGTGGAGGACAACCTGTAGAAAACACCTGGTCTCCTGCAGTTTGGGGGAGGACAACCTGTAGAAAACACCTGGTCCCCTGCAGTATGGTGGAGGACAACCTGTAGAAAACACCTGGTCTCCTGCAGTATGGTGGAGGACAACCTGTAGAAAACACCTGCTCTCCTGCAGTATGGTGGACGACAACCTGTAGAAAACACCTGGTCTCCTGCAGTATGGTGGAGGACAACCTGTAGAAAACACCTGGTCTTCTGCAGTATGGTGGAGGACAACCTGTAGAAAACACCTGGTCTCCTGCAGTTTGGGGGAGGACAACCTGTAGAAAACACCTGGTCTCCTGCAGTATGGTGGAGGACAACCTGTAGAAAACACCTGGTCTCCTGCAGTATGGTGGAGGACAACCTGTAGAAAACACCTGGTCTCCTGCAGTTTGGGGGAGGACAATCTGTAGAAAACACCTGGTCTCCTGCAGTATGGTGGAGGACAACCTGTAGAAAACACCTGGTCTCCTGCAGTATGGTGGAGGACAACCTGTAGAAAACACCTGCTCTCCTGCAGTATGGTGGACGACAACCTGTAGAAAACACCTGGTCTCCTGCAGTATGGTGGAGGACAACCTGTAGAAAACACCTGGTCTCCTGCAGTTTGGGGGAGGAAACCTGTAGAAAACACCTGGTCTCCTGCAGTTTGGGGGAGGACAACCTGTAGAAAACACCTGCTCTCCTGCAGTATGGTGGAGAACAACCTGTAGAAAACACCTGGTCTCCTGCAGTATGGTGGAGGACAACCTGTAGAAAACACTTGCTCTCCTGCAGTTTGTGGGAGGAAACCTGTAGAAAACACCTGGTCTCCTGCAGTTTGGGGGAGGACAACCTGTAGAAAACACCTGGTCTCCTGCAGTATGGTGGAGGACAACCTGTAGAAAACACTTGCTCTCCTGCAGTTTGGGGGAGGAAACCTGTAGAAAACACCTGGTCTCCTGCAGTTTGGGGGAGGACAACCTGTAGAAAACACCTGGTCTCCTGCAGTATGGTGGAGGACAACCTGTAGAAAACACTTGCTCTCCTGCAGTTTGGGGGAGGAAACCTGTAGAAAACACCTGGTCTCCTGCAGTTTGGGGGAGGACAACCTGTAGAAAACACCTGGTCTCCTGCAGTATGGTGGAGAACAACCTGTAGAAAACACTTGCTCTCCTGCAGTTTGGGGGAGGACAACCTGTAGAAAACACCTGGTCTCCTGCAGTTTGGGGGAGGACAACCTGTAGAAAACACCTGGTCTCCTGCAGTATGGTGGAGGACAACCTGTAGAAAACACCTGGTCTCCTGCAGTTTGGGGGAGGACAACCTGTAGAAAACACCTGGTCCCCTGCAGTATGGTGGAGGACAACCTGTAGAAAACACCTGGTCTCCTGCAGTTTGGGGGAGGACAACCTGTAGAAAACACCTGGTCTCCTGCAGTATGGTGGAGGACAACCTGTAGAAAACACCTGGTCTCCTGCAGTTTGGGGGAGGAAACCTGTAGAAAACACCTGGTCTCCTGCAGGCTCTCTGGCTTTATGGTAATGTTGATTGTGTTTTAGATTGGAACACACAGACTCACGCACATACTCGCACACTCAAATGCATGCACACAGAATACACACACACACACACACACACACACACACACACACACACACACACACACACACACACACACACACACACACACACACACACACACACACACACACACACACACACACACACACACACACACACACACACACACACACACACACACATATGGTAGCTTCAGGCGGTCCAGCTGGTCATGAGGAGGCTGATACCCCAGGAGAAGTAACTGTTAACACAATAAGACCTGAAGCAGCCGTGTTTTAACTGCTGCTCTCTGCTCTGATTGATTTCTCAGCCTGGCAGTCTGGTGTTGATATAACAGCTGGTCTAGTCATCTGCTTGTATGTCTGATGGTTAGAAAATCAATTGAGAGTTTATTGGTCTTACACACAGTTTAGCAGGTGTTATAGTGGGTGCAGCAAAATGCTTGTGTTTCTAGCTCCTAACAAATGCAGTAAAATGTCAATAATTAAAATGTATAGGGGAAAAAGGCAAGAAATCAAGAACAGTGGGACAAATTTATTTAGCAACCCAAATAGCAGTAGCAGTAATCAACTGCAATCTATATGTCACATTGTATAATGATTGGAGACAGGCGCCGGAATACGTAATAGGGTTTTTTATTTTCTCCACCCAAACAAGGACAATGGGGAACAGAGGGCACATATATGTTCCACATTGTCCTTGTCGGTTATTGTTATAATGTCCGTTGGTTGTGTGAGTACCTGGGCTGTTGTATCGGCTTCCATGCTGCGTGTTATTGTGCACTTGTTTTACGGGTCTCGTCCCATGTATTATTTAGAGGTTTACACATACGTACACTACCGTTCAAAAGTTTGGGATCACTTAGAAATGTCCTTGTTTTTGAAAGAAAAGCAAAAAAATGTATCCAATAAAATAACATCAAATTGATCAGAAATACAGTGTAGACATTGTTAATGTTGTACATGACTATCGTAGCTGGAACGGTAGTGTACACTGAGCATACCAAATATTAGGAACACCCCTTTTTTGCTCTCAGAACAGCATCAACTCGTCGTGGCATGGACTCTACAAGGTGTGGAAAGCGTTCCACAAGGATGCTGGTCCATGTTGACTCCAATGCTTCCCACAGTTGTGTCAAGTTGGCTGGATGTCCTTTGGGTGGTGGACCATTATTGATGCACATGGGAAACTGTTGAGCGTGAAAAACCAGCAGCGTTGAAGTTCTTGACTCAAACCGGTGTGGCTGAGCCTGCCAACTTCTACCATACCCCGTTCAAAGGCACTTAAATGTGTTGTCTTTCCCATTCATCCTCTGAATGGCACTCCTACACAATCCATGTCTCAATTGTCTCAAGGCTTAAAAATCCATCTTTAACCTGTCTCCTCCCCTTCATCTACACTGTGTGGTGGATTTAATAAGTGACATCAATAAGGGGTCATAGCTTTCACCTGGATTCACCTGGTCAGTCTGTCATGGAAAGAGCAGATGTTCTTCATATTTTGTACACTCAGTGTATTAGAGTAAGCTATGTCAAGAATCCAATGTATTAAAATAAATATGGTGTGTGTAGAAACAGTGGAACTAAAATACAATGTACAGTAGTAGAAATATGATAAAGTATTGTGAGGACATTGGATATTATGAGCAGATTCTGTGTAAAGCTAAGGAGGTTGAGCAGACTGACAGTCCACTGGTAGCTCTCATAATAAGACATTATGTGACACATGGTATTATTGTCATGTCCTTGTGTTAAAGGCTTTATACTAGTTCAAGAGAACGCATTTGTCAGTTTACAGTTCTGCTGTGCATTGGCTGATTTTCCCATGACAAACTGACCCTCTCTGGTTGAAGTTAGACTGCAGTACACACACACACACACACACACACACACACACACACACACACACACACACACACACACAAGCTCTGCAAACCATAAGCACTGATAATCGCTACAAGACCTGGTATTGATACAGCGCTGTGTGTGTACTCCATGTGTGTGGTTGCATGTGACTGGTTTGCGTGGATTTGTAAACAATACCTGGCACACACACACACACTAATCTCCTCCATCTGAGGCTCAGAGACGGACCTGTGTTTACATCAGTCAGTACTACCTTCTGTTTCATACAGAAACATTACCCTGGAGGGGGTTACTGATGTGTCACAGGACCACCTGTATGTATGTGTGTCCAACCGTGTTCTACTGTTCTCACCTCTCCATGCACTCCCCTATGCCTGTGTGATCTCACCTTGCCTAACTACTTTCAGGAGTTTAAACATGTTCATATTGGTGATAATGATTTATAACAAGTTGAATGGCTTTGCTCTCTTCTCACACACACACACACACACACCGCACACACGCGCACACACGCGCACACACACACACGCATACACAATGACAACAGTGCCAGTTCTATCCAAACTGCTACCCCTCGTTAACATTGGTGTGTTTAACAAGGGGACTGTTAGATGGTGAAGGATGTGAGGAGTTTGTTGTGAGAGTGATGTTAGGTTCTGCTGTTAGTTCAGCATTATAACTAATAGCTCTGTTAAAGTGGTGTGTATCAAACCTGTTTACTCATTAGCAGTCACTGCAGTATGTTACAGTGGAGTGACTCAGCTTTCAGATGAGTACACACACACACACACACACACACACACACACACACACACACACACACACACACACGGGTATTCAACATGCCCATGTGTTTCCAGTCCTGCCTAACAGGCCACCTGATACACACTTCCAGTTTCCACATGGAGGCCAGGCTGTAAACCTGCTTCATTAGCCCAATGACCTGTTCCCCCTCCTTCCTTGAACTTGAATCTCAGTAGCATACATTCCAATGTGGTTTTCATACAGACATACAGCCATTGGTTTGGATCTCAGTAACATACATTCCAATGTGGTTTTCATACAGGTACTGTATACAGCCATGGTTCGAGGGAAAAAAAGAACCCAGCACACTCTCATTGCTCTGATGCAGTAAATGCAATAAATACCAGTACATTGTTTTACTGCTTGGATTATACGGATGTTTTAGTGTGTGTGTTGGCAGGAGGCACCCCCGTCATCGTCCAAGGCTGCAACCAATGAGGATCAGGCTCTCCAGCGTTCTACTGATGTCAGTCCTGACTCTGAAGACCTGTTTAAGGACTTCTGAGTACTGACCTTTCACTCCTCCATCAAATTCTGTCTATCCCTCACTCCTTTTATCTCTCTATCCTCCATCACTTACTTCTCTGTCACTCTATCAGCTGGTCCCAGCTCTCCCCCTACCCCTTACCCTTAGCCCTAATGAACCCTTCTATGTTTGTAAATCTACAAGATCTGGATAGGTATAAGCAGTGTAGTGATGGAGCGTCCACCACATTCCTTCCACATCTGCAAACATCAAAGGGTTAGGGACAAAGGGAAGGGGTAGGGAGCAAATTGGGATATTCTATCACTCACTATTTCCCCTTTCTATCCTCCATCCCTTGCTTTCTCTGTCTCTCCTTCCCTCTACACAGGGGTGGCCAACACCTGGCACTAATCAGCTGCTCATCATAAGGACCTTGGCAAGCTGAATCAGGTGTAATGGCAGAGCTGGAACTAAAGCCCACTAGCTCTAGAGAAAAGGGTTGGCCACCCTTGCTCTATCCTCCATCTCTCCACCTATCAAGACATTCTAGTTCCAGCTGTATAGATGTAACGGCAGATTTCCTCCTCTTCGTCTGAAGAGGAGGTGTAGCAGGGATCGGACCAAAATGCAGCGTGGTAAGTGTCCATGTTTTAATAGAATCGACTGAACATGACACAATACAAAATAACAAAGTGAATCTAACCGAAAACAGTCCCGTGTGGCACAAACACTGACACAGGAAACAAACACCCACGAACCAACAGTGAAAACAGGCTACCAAATATGGTTCCCAATCAGAGACAATGAATGACAGCTGCCTCTGATTGAGAACCATATCAGGCCAAACTAGAAAACACCACATAGAAACAGACAACATAGAAAATACCCACCCAACTTACGCCCTGACCAACAAAATAAAGACAAAACAAAATAAATAAGGTCAGAAACGTGACAATAGAGCTCCCCGACCACTCAATCCTGTGCCATCCTCTATCACTGAAACAACTGAACAGAATTACAGAGGATGTCAAATAGACTGTTAAATAGACAGAAGTGAAGAAGTGTGTTTATACCGTACCATTGTTTACCAATGGGATCATTTATAATAATGTAAAGGATATTTGTATCCTCAAGATGGAGGAACATGAACTAAAGCTCAGGGTGCTTATTTTAAGATGATTACAGTTCTTTATGTAATGCTATATGTGTATGAAACTCTAATACAGTGTAATAAAATAAAGTGAAGGCTAATTGAAAAAAATATAACAAGGGCTGTTTTGTTCTCTAGTATGTTAACTGTGGTTTGATAATTATCTGTTTTGGGCAGGCTACACACAGACAATGATGGAAAGACAGTTATCTTATATGGCATCCTTTATATCGCATCCCGGAGGACATTGAAAACATTGTGAAATGATTACCGGTAACTTATTTTGTCGGGATTCTGCCTGGGTGCGCTACTGAGTCATTTGAATTTATCTAGCATAAATTGTTTTAGGCAATCTCTCTCTCTCTCTCTCTCTCTCTCTCTCTCTCTCTCTCTCTCTCTCTGTTTTATGATACGGGGAGGTATGTAGGGTGTAGGGCATGTGCGCCCCTCCTCTAGCTGGTGACGGATAATAGTAGTGGGTGTGAGGTGGATTTGAACTTGAAGCCGGGGCAGAGTGGAGGAGACTACAAACTGATGTCCGAGTAGACTGCGCTCTGAGGAGAGAAAGTGAGCGCTATACAGCGGGAACTAGAACGTATATTAGTCTGGTTCTGCAACTAGAATCCTGGATCTTTGGAAACTTGATCGAAAACTTAGTTGGTGGATATCTGGCCCCAAGGTAGGATATTATCGTTGCTTGATTTAATTGCTTTTTTATGTATGCCTGTTGTCATTTATCATAGGATAAGTAAGGGTAGTCTTATAATTACTTTTTAATAAACTGCCGTTTTCTCCGTCGCATATGAGTCGATTTTCAGTGGACATTTTTGTAACAAGGCCTCAGTTGTCGATGATGGTTCACATTGATGTCTGCTCATTGACATTTTTCACGCTTTGCTTGCTGTGATTTATCACCGTATATACTGTATATCCACGGTCATTCAGAGAGAGAGGTGTTTGGGTGGTCAGGTTGAGGAATGTTCTCACAATGATCGAGGATCTATAGCTTACAACAGCTCCATTAACAGACCTCACACCAGGGGTTAGCGCTTTAATGGCCAGGCCATTTACAGTGATCGATAACATATAACCTTATCAGCACAGCGGCTGCTGTAGACGATCGAGAGGCAAGCGAATTTATAATTTCTGTTTCAGGGACGCCTCTGAGTGGCGCGCGTCACAGTTGTCCAATTGCGCGAAGGGACATCTGGAGTGAAGTTGTTCCCACTGCCCTCAGCTTCAGCCAGGTGTGTGTGTGTTCAGCCATTTTCCACGGAGCTGCTGGAGAGATGTCCCTGCTTGTCAAAGCTGTTTTCAGTGTGTCATTTCACTGATTGTTCCAATACGACTCAACGCAGTGTCCCAACAAAGTTTTTATTACTTCCATTATCCTACTTAGCTTTTATAGTCATGAGTCTCTTGTCCATTGGTTCCCCTGTTCCAGAGCAGCACCACTCTCTATTGTCAGACAATAGGGCTCCTAGCTCTGTGTTTTGTGTTTTACCTTTCAACACCATAGTGAAGTGAAGTAGGTTGTAGTAAATTTAGCATGTAGGCATTTCAACACAAAGGCTATACAAAAATAATAATGTAAAGTACATAGTCTACTGAAAGGCTGGTAATGGCTCACATCAACATCATTATCCCAGAAACCCTAGACCCACTCCAATTTGCATACCGCCCAAACAGATCCACAGATGATGCAATCTCTATTGCACTCCACACTGCCCTTTCCCACCTGGACAAAAGGAACACCTATGTGAGAATGCTATTCATTGACTACAGCTCAGCGTTCAACACCGTAGTACCCTCAAAGCTCATCACTAAGCTAAGGAACTTGGGACTAAACACCTCCATCTGCAACTGGATTCTGGACTTCCTGACGGGCCGCCTCCAGGTGGTGAGGGTAGGTAGCAACACATCTGCCACGCTGAACTTCAACACTGGAGCTCCCCAGGGGTGCGTGCTCAGTCCCCTCCTGTACTCCCTGTTCACCCACGACTGCATGGCCATGCACGACTCCAACACCATCATTAAGTTTGCAGACGACACAACAGTGGTAGGCCTGATCACTGACAACGATGAGACAGACTATAGGGAGGAGGTCAGAGACCTGGCCGGGTGGTGCCAGAATAACAACCTATCCCTCAACGTAACCAAGACTAAAGAGATGATTGTGGACTACAGGAAAAGGAGGACCGAGCACACCCCAATTCTCATCGATGGGGCTGTAGTGGAGCAGGTTGAGAGCTTCAAGTTCCTTGGTGTCCACATCAACAACAAACTAGAATGGTCCAAACACACCAAGACAGTCGTAAAGAGGGCATGACAACGCATATTCCCCCTCAGGAAACTAAAAAGATTTGGCATGGGTCCTGAGATCCTCAAAAGGTTCTACAGCTGCAACATCGAGAGCATCCTGACTGGTTGCATCACTGCCTGGTACGGCAACTGCTCTGCCTCCGACCGCAAGGCACTTCAGAGGGTAGTGCGTGCGACCCAGTACATCACTGGGGCAAAGCTGCCTGCCATCCAGGACCTCTACACCAGGCAGTGTCAGAGGAAGGCCCTAAAAATTGTCAAAGACCCCAGACACCCCGGTCATAGACTGTTCTCTCTACTACCGTATGGCAAGCGGTACCGGAGTGCCAATGTAACGGTCCTGACCTGTTTTATGTTGTTTTTGTATGTGTTTAGGTCAGGGCATGTGTTTTGGGTGGGCAGTCTATGTTATCTGTTTCTATGTTGGTTTTGGTTGCCTGGTATGGCTCTTAATTAGAGGCAGGTGTTTTGCGTTCTCCTCTAATTAAGAGTCATATTTAGGTAGGGTGTTCTCACTGTTTGTTTGTGGGTGATTGTCTCCTGTTTCTGTGTCAATGTTACACCATACGGGATTGTTTCGGTTTGTTCGTGCGTTTATGTAGTCTGTTCCTGTGTCGGCGTGCTTCGTGTATTTGTAAGTTCGTTTGTTCAGGTCTGTCTACATCGTTTTGTTATTTTGTTAGTTATATCAAGTATAGTTCGTTTTCGTCTTAGTTTGGTCTGTTTTGTTTATTTAATAAATAATCATGTATTCACAACCCGCTGCGCCTTGGCTCGATCACTACACCTCCTCTTCTTATGAAGAGAGAGAGGAACGCCGTTACAGCCAAGTATAGGACAAAAAGGCTTCTCAACAGTTTTTACCCCCAAGCCATAAGACTCCTGAACAGGTAACCAAATGGTTACCCGGACTATTTGCATTGTGTGCCCCCCCCAACCCCTCTTTTACGCTGCTGCTACTCTCTGTTTATCATATATGCATAGTCACTTTAACTATACATTCATGTAAATACTACCTCAATTGGCCCGACCAACCAGTGCTCCCGCACATTGGCTAACCGGACAATCTGCATTGTGTCCCACCGGCCAACCCCTCTTTTTACGCTACTGCTACACTCTCTTCATCATATATGCATAGTCACTTTAACTATACATTCATGTACATACTACCTCAATTGGCCCGACCAACCAGTGCTCCCGCACATTGGCTAACCGGACAATCTGCATTGTGTCCCACCACCCGCCAACCCCTCTTTTTACGCTACTGCTACACTCTCTTCATCATATATGCATAGTCACTTTAACCATACCTACATGTACATACTACCTCAATAAGCCTGACTAACTGGTGTCTGTATATAGCCTTGCTACTGTTATTTTCAAATGTCTTTTTACTGTTGTTTTATTTCTTTACTTACCTACACACACACACATACCTTTTTTTTGCACTATTGGTTAGAGCCTGTAAGTAAGCATTTCACTGTAAGGTCTACACCTGTTGTATTCGGCGCACGTGACAAATAAACTTTGATTTGATTACTTACATCAGCCAACAGTATGTCACTTGCTCAAACTACTAGACCGACTAGACCGAGAGAAAGGAGCAGGCTAACCCCCCACTTGCTCAGACTACTTGTGGTAAAAACTGACTGTGCATAGTTGTTCCAATAGGGCCATGCAAGGTGAGGCCCCTTGAGTGTGTGCATGTGTGCACAGGTAGAGTCACTAGTTTAGGTCCCACTCTGGATTTCCCCCCTCAATCGCTACAGTTTATGTTAAAGTAGGTATATACTGTATGTCATTCATGATCATTTTGAGATGATGAACTCAGTGTGTATTGGTTCCACAGGTTCTATAGAGATGTTACATCTCAGGCACCTGCTCTGGCTGATGTTTCTCTGTTCTGCTTTAGCTGAAAAAGGTGAGTCTTGCTGTGTGTATATGTGTGTGTGTGTGTGTGTGTATGCGTGTGTGTGTTTTTTCACAGACAAACTGGTCATTAGTTTCACACAAAAGCAGAAAGAGACATTCACGCAGCTCCATTCATCTTTCTCAATCCTCAAGACACACACACACACATGCACACATGGTTGGTTAAGTAACTTTCTAAATGTAATATGTTAGTTACTGGTTAACTGTCCAAAATTGTAATCATTAACGTAACATTTCCATTACCCAAACTCAGTAACGTAGTCTGATTACTTTCTGATTACTTTTCCCTTAAGATGCATTAGAAGAAGACAAAAATGATCCATCAAACACATTTGGTATCATCCTGGTGGTCTCTGACTTGTGGTCAGACTTGCTCTGGTGGAACAAACATAAACGTGTACATTTTTTCATTGTCATTGAGAAAACGGAAAGGTGTCATAGTGTATTTTTTTCTGCAAAAATTCTTTCTGAATTTAAAAGTAATCCAAGAAGTAATCATCTAGTTTTTCAAAAGTATCTGTAATCTAGTACTGAGATGTTAAAAGAAATTGGGTTATTAAACAACTAATTGAAAATCAATTCAAGAACTGTAATGTCTTTAGTCATACTATTTAGCTAGCCTGCCTAAGTATGCTGCAGAGCTGTATGACATAATCCTTTGACAAAGACAATGGAATATGTTTTATATGTTTGCAATTGAAAGTTCACAATTCTTGGCTGTGAAATTTCCATTAAAAAGCTCTAAAATCATTTTAATGTAACTATTTCAGAATACTATTTCAGAATACATTTTATGTTGAAAAAAAAGAAAAAAGCACTACTGTAATCTGATGACAGTTAGATTTTTGTAATCAGTTTACATGTAATCAATTACTCTCCAACCCTGCACACACACATGCTTCCAGTTACTGTACCTACATCTGGGGATGGATTAATCACACTGTAAGCCATCCGCACCACATACAGCCCGCCACTAAACCCATTCACAAACTAAACCCATTCACAAACTAAACCCATTCACAAACTAAACCCCTTCACAAACTAAACCCATTCACAAACTAAACCCATTCACAAACTAAACCCATTCACAAACTAAACCCCTTCACAAACTAAACCCCTTCACAAACTAAACCCCTTCACAAACTAAACCCCTTCACAAACTAAACCCCTTCACAAACTAAACCCATTCACAAACTAAACCCCTTCACAAACTAAACCCCTTCACAAACTAAACCCATTCACAAACTAAACCCATTCACAAACTAAACCCATTAACAAACTAAACACCATCACTAACTAAACCCCTTCACAAACTAAACCCCTTCACAAACTAAACCCATTCACAAACTAAACCCATTCACAAACTAAACCCATTCACAAACTAAACACCATCACAAACTAAACACCATCACAAACTAAACCCATTCACTAACTAAACCCATTCACAAACTAAACCCATTCACAAACTAAACCCATTCACAAACTAAACCCATTCACAAACTAAACCCATTCACAAACTAAACCCATTCACAAACTAAACCCCTTCACAAACTAAACCCCTTCACAAACTAAACCCCTTCACAAACTAAACCCATTCACAAACTAAACCCATTCACAAACTAAACCCCTTCACAAACTAAACCCCTTCACAAACTAAACCCCATTCACAAACTAAACCCCATTCACAAACTAAACCCATTCACAAACTAAACCCATTCACAAACTAAACCCATTCACAAACTAAACACCATCACAAACTAAACACCATCACAAACTAAACCCATTCACTAACTAAACCCATTCACTAACTAAACCCATTCACTAACTAAACCCATTCACTAACTAAACCCATTCACTAACTAAACCCATTCACTAACTAAACCCATTCACAAACTAAACCCATTCACAAACTAAACCCATTCACAAACTAAACCCATTCACAAACTAAACCCATTCACAAACTAAACCCATTCACAAACTAAACCCATTCACAAACTAAACCCATTCACAAACTAAACCCATTCACAAACTAAACCCATTCACAAACTAAACCCATTCACAAACTAAACCCATTCACAAACTAAACCCCATCACAAACTAAACCCCATCACAAACTAAACCCCATCACAAACTAAACACCATCACAAACTAAACCCCATCACAAACTAAACCCATTCACACACATAACCCATTCACAAACTAAACCCATTCACAAACTAAACCCATTCACAAACTAAACCCATTCACAAACTAAACCCATTCACAAACTAAACCCATTCACAAACTAAACCCATTCACAAACTAAACCCATTCACAAACTAAACCCATTCACAAACTAAACCCATTCACAAACTAAACCCATTCACAAACTAAACCCCATCACAAACTAAACCCCATCACAAACTAAACCCCATCACAAACTAAACCCCATCACAAACTAAACCCCATCACAAACTAAACCCCATCACAAACTAAACCCCATCACAAACTAAACCCCATCACAAACTAAACCCCATCACAAACTAAACCCCATCACAAACTAAACCCATTCACAAACTAAACCCATTCACAAACTAAACCCATTCACAAACTAAACCCATTCACAAACTAAACCCATTCACAAACTAAACCCATTCACAAACTAAACCCATTCACAAACTAAACCCATTCACAAACTAAACCCATTCACAAACTAAACCCATTCACAAACTAAACCCATTCACAAACTAAACCCCATCACAAACTAAACCCATTCACAAACTAAACCCCATCACAAACTAAACCCCATCACAAACTAAACCCCATCACAAACTAAACCCCATCACAAACTAAACCCATTCACAAACTAAACCCATTCACAAACTAAACCCATTCACAAACTAAACCCATTCACAAACTAAACCCATTCACAAACTAAACCCATTCACAAACTAAACCCATTCACAAACTAAACCCATTCACAAACTAAACCCCATCACAAACTAAACCCCATCACAAACTAAACCCCATCACAAACTAAACCCCATCACAAACTAAACCCCATCACAAACTAAACCCCATCACAAACTAAACCCATTCACAAACTAAACCCATTCACAAACTAAACCCATTCACAAACTAAACCCCATCACAAACTAAACCCCATCACAAACTAAACCCATTCACAAACTAAACCCCATCACAAACTAAACCCCATCACAAACTAAACCCCATCACAAACTAAACCCCATCACAAACTAAACCCCATCACAAACTAAACCCCATCACAAACTAAACCCCATCACAAACTAAACCCATTCACAAACTAAACCCATTCACAAACTAAACCCATTCACAAACTAAACCCCATCACAAACTAAACCCATTCACAAACTAAACCCATTCACAAACTAAACCCATTCACAAACTAAACCCCATCACAAACTAAACCCATTCACAAACTAAACCCATTCACAAACTAAACCCATTCACAAACTAAACCCCATCACAAACTAAACCCCATCACAAACTAAACCCATTCACAAACTAAACCCCATCACAAACTAAACCCCATCACAAACTAAACCCCATCACAAACTAAACCCCATCACAAACTAAACCCCATCACAAACTAAACCCCATCACAAACTAAACCCCATCACAAACTAAACCCATTCACAAACTAAACCCATTCACAAACTAAACCCATTCACAAACTAAACCCCATCACAAACTAAACCCATTCACAAACTAAACCCATTCACAAACTAAACCCATTCACAAACTAAACCCATTCACACACATAACACATTCACACACATAACACATTCACACACATAACACATTCACAAACTAAAACCATTCACAAACTAAAACCATTCTCTGTGTATCTGTCTGCTCTTTGTCATTTAGTGACTTGCAGGCGATCTGTCCTGAATTACACCCATTCACCCTGTGTGCTATCTGAATATGTTTTATATGTTTGCAATTGAAAGTTCAAAATTCTTGGCTGTGAAATTTCCATTAAAAAGCTCTAAAAATCATTTTAATGTAACTATTTCAGAATACTATTTCAGAATACATTTAATGTTGAAAAAAAAGAAAAAAGCACTACTGTAATCTGATGACAGTTAGATTTTTGTAATCAGTTTACATGTACAATTATAAGTTCCAAGATGGCGTAGCAGTCGGACGTGTGTTTGTATTGTCCTGTATTGTCCTGTAGCGTGTAAATAGTAAATAGTCTTCGTATTTTTCGTATACATTTCGTATATATTTTAATTTCACTTTCCATCTAGGAACTGAATATACATTCCTACATTCCGCCTCACCCAATGTGGTACGGACCTGCTATTTTTTTTATACTTTAGAACCGTAACCCCAAGCAGAAGCTAGCCAGATAACTAGCTACTAGCTAGTAGTCAGTTAGCCACTGCTGCGGTCTTCACCCTCAACTCGGACACAGCCAGCTTCAATACCGGGCCAACACCTGCCAGTCTGCAAGCGCGATATCAACCGAGAGCATATAGGACTGCTTTTTCTCTACCACATCACCGGATTCCTGACGCAAGCTCTGGACAATTACACCGTATCATCACAGCTAGCTAGCTGCAACCGAGTGGCTACTACTGGCTAACACCTCTGTCCCGAAGCAAGCACCAGTTAGCCTTGAGCTAGCCTCGAGCTAGGCCCATCTGCCGGCTAGCTGCAAGCGCGATATCAACCCAGAGCATATAGGACTGCTTTCTCTCTACCACATCACCGGATTCCTGACGCAAGCTCTGGACAATTACACCGTATCATCACAGCTAGCTAGCTGCAACCGAGTGGCTACTACTGGCTAACACCACTGTCCCGAAGCAAGCACCAGTTAGCCTTGAGCTAGCCTCGAGCTAGGCCCATCTGCCGGCTAGCTGAAGAGCTAGCGCTAGCGCCACTGCGCCAGACCCCCTCCGTCTGAGCAGACCACCCCCCGGGCTACTAACTTTATACGCCGCGTGCTAGCTTAGTGGAGGCCTCCTCTGCTCCATCTACGGCTGCCCCCTGGACACTATGATCACTTGGCTACATAGCTGATGCATGCTTGACTGTCCATTAACTCACGGTACTCCATTCTGTTTATTTGTGTTTTACCTGTCGGCTCTGTGCTTTAACTCAGGATCTGTGTGTAGTTAATCCGACCCTCTCTGCCTAGTCGTCGCCATTTTTACCTGTTGTTGCTGTGTTAGACTAACACCCTGTTATTGCTGCTGTTATCTTACCTGTTGTTTTAGCTAGCTCTCCCAATCAAGACCTGCAATCACTTTATGCCTTATTGTATGTCTCTCTCAAATATCAATATGCCTTGCATACTGTTGTTCAGGCTAGTTTTCATTATCATTGTTTTGGTTTGCAATGGACCCTGTAGTTCCACTCTCCGTACCTCTGATACCCCCTTTGTCCCACCCCCCACACATGCGGTGACCTCACCCATTGAGACCAGCATGTCCAGAGATACAACCTCTCTTATCATCACCCAGTGCCTGGGCTTGCCTCCGCTGTACCCGCGCCCCTCCATACCCCTGTCTGCACATTATGCCCAGAATCTATTCTACCACGCCCATAAATCTGCTCCTTTTATTCTTTGTCCCCAACGCTCTAGGCGACCAGTTTTGATAGCCTTTAGCCGCACCCTCATCCTACTACTCCTCTGTTCCTCGGGTGATGTGGAGGTAAACCCAGGCCCTGCATGTCCCCAGTCACCCTCATTTGTTGACTTCTGCGATCGAAAAAGCCTTGGCCTCATGCATGTCAACATCAGAAGCCTCCTCCCTAAGTTTGCCTTACTCACCGCTTTAGCACACTCTGCCAATCCTGATGTCCTTGCCGTGTCCGAATCCTGGCTTAGGAAGGCCACCAAAAATTCTGAGATTTCCATACCCAACTATAACACTTTCCGTCAAGATAGAACTGCCAAAGGGGGAGGAGTTGCAATCTACTGCAGAGATAGCCTGCAAAGTTCTGTCATACTTTCCAGGTCTATGCCCAAACAGTTCGAACTTCTAATTTTAAAAATTAATCTCTCCAGAAATAAGTCTCTCACCGTTGCCGCCTGCTACCGACCCCCCTCAGCTCCCAGCTGTGCCCTGGACACCATCTGTGAATTGATCGCTCCCCATCTAGCTTCAGAGTTTGTTCTGTTAGGTGACCTAAACTGGGATATGCTTAACACCCCGGCAGTCCTACAATCCAAGCTTGATGCCCTCAATCTCACACAAATCATCAAGGAACCCACCAGGTACAACCCTAAATCCGTAAACATGGGCACCCTAATAGACATTATCCTGACCAACCTGCCCTCCAAATACACCTCTGCTGTCTTCAATCAAGATCTCAGCGATCACTGCCTCATTGCCTGTATCCGCCACGGGTCCGCGGTCAAACGACCACCCCTCATCACTGTCAAACGCTCCCTAAAACACTTCTGCGAGCAGGCCTTTCTAATCGACCTGGCCCGGGTACCCTGGAAGGATATTGACCTCATCCCGTCAAGTGAGGATGCCTGGTCATTCTTTAAATGTTACTTCCTCACCATATTAGACAAGCATGCTCCGTTCAAAAAATGCAGAACCAAAAACAGATATAGCCCTTGGTTCACTCCTGACCTGACTGCCCTCGACCAGCACAAAAACATCCTGTGGCGAACTGCAATAGCATCGAAGAGCCCCCGCGATATGCAACTGTTCAGGGAAGTCAGGAACCAATACACGCAGTCAGTCAGGAAAGCAAAGGCCAGCTTTTTCAAGCAGAAATTCGCATCCTGTAGCTCTAACTCCAAAAAGTTCTGGGATACTGTAAAGTCCATGGAGAACAAGAGCACCTCCTCCCAGCTGCCCACTGCACTGAGGCTAGGTAACACGGTCACCACCGATAAATCCGTGATAATCGAAGACTTCAACAAGCATTTCTCAATGGCTGGCCATGCCTTCCTCCTGGCGACTCCAACCTTGGCCAACAGCCCCGCCCCCCCCGCTGCTACTCGCCCAAGCCTCCCCAGCTTCTCCTTTACCCAAATCCAGATAGCAGATGTTCTGAAAGAGCTGGAAAACCTGGACCCATACAAATCAGCTGGGCTTGACAATCTGGACCCCCTATTCCTGAAACTGTCCGCCGCCATTGTCGCACCCCCTATTACCAGCCTGTTCAACCTCTCCTTCGTATCATCTGAGATCCCCAAGGATTGGAAAGCTGCCGCGGTCATCCCCCTCTTCAAAGGGGGAGACACCCTGGACCCAAACTGTTACAGACCTATATCCATCCTGCCCTGCCTATCTAAGGTCTTCGAAAGCCAAGTCAACAAACAGATCACTGACCATCTCGAATCCCACCGTACCTTCTCCGCTGTGCAATCCGGTTTCCGAGCCGGTCACGGGTGCACCTCAGCCACGCTCAAGGTACTAAACGACATCATAACCGCCATCGATAAAAGACATTACTGTGCAGCCGTCTTCATCGACCTGGCCAAGGCTTTCGACTCTGTCAATCACCATATTCTTATCGGCAGACTCGGTAGCCTCGGTTTTTCTAATGACTGCCTTGCCTGGTTCACCAACTACTTTGCAGACAGAGTTCAGTGTGTCAAATCGGAGGGCATGTTGTCCGGTCCTCTGGCAGTCTCTATGGGGGTACCACAGGGTTCAATTCTCGGGCCGACTCTTTTCTCTGTATACATCAATGATGTTGCTCTTGCTGCGGGCGATTCCCTGATCCACCTCTACGCAGACGACACCATTCTATATACTTCCGGCCCTTCCTTGGACACTGTGCTATCTAACCTCCAAACGAGCTTCAATGCCATACAACACTCCTTCCGTGGCCTCCAACTGCTCTTAAACGCTAGTAAAACCAAATGCATGCTTTTCAACCGTTCGCTGCCTGCACCCGCACGCCCGTCTAGCATCACCACCCTGGACGGTTCCGACCTAGAATATGTGGACATCTATAAGTACCTAGGTGTCTGGCTAGACTGCAAACTCTCCTTCCAGACTCATATCAAACATCTCCAATCCAAAATCAAATCAAGAATCGGCTTTCTATTCCGCAACAAAGCCTCCTTCACTCACGCCGCCAAACTTACCCTAGTAAAACTGACTATCCTACCGATCCTCGACTTCGGCGATGTCATCTACAAAATAGCTTCCAACACTCTACTCAGCAAACTGGACGCAGTTTATCACAGTGCCATTCGTTTTGTTACTAAAGCACCTTATACGACCCACCACTGCGACCTGTATGCCCTAGTCGGCTGGCCCTCGCTACATGTTCGTCGTCAGACCCACTGGCTCCAGGTCATCTACAAGGCTATGCTAGGTAAAGTGCCGCCTTATCTCAGTTCACTGGTCACGATGGCTACACCCACCCGCAGCACGCGCTCCAGCAGGTGTATCTCACTGATCATCCCTAAAGCTAAAACCTCATTTGGACGCCTTTCCTTCCAGTTCTCTGCTGCCTGCGACTGGAACGAATTGCAAAAATCTCTGAAGTTGGAGACTTTTATCTCCCTCAACAACTTTAAAAATCTGCTATCCGAGCAGCTAACCGATCGCTGCAGCTGTACATAGTCCATCTGTAAACTACCCACCCAATTTACCTACCTCACCCCCCATACTGCTTTTATTTATTTACTTTTCTGCTCTTTTGCACACCAGTATCTCTTCTTGCACATGTTCATCTGATGATTTATCACTCCAGTGTTAATCTGCTAAATTGTAATTATTCGATTTATTGCCTACCTCATGCCTTTTGCACACATTGTATATAGATTCTCTTTTTTCTACCATGTTATTGACTTGTTTATTGTTTACTCCATGTGTAACTCTGTGTTGTCTGTTCACACTGCTATGCTTTATCTTGGCCAGGTCGCAGTTGCAAATGAGAACTTGTTCTCAACTAGCCTACCTGGTTAAATAAAGGTGAAATAAAAAAATAAAATAAAATAAAAACTCTCCAACCCTGCACACACACATGCTTCCAGTTACTGTATCTACATCTGGGGATGGATTAATCACACTGTAAGCCATCCGCACCACATACAGCCCGTCACTAAACCCATTCACAAACTAAACCCATTCACACACTAAACCCCTTCACAAACTAAACCCCTTCACAAACTAAACCCATTCACAAACTAAACCCATTCACAAACTAAACCCATTCACAAACTAAACCCATTCACAAACTAAACCCATTCACAAACTAAACCCATTCACAAACTAAACCCATTCACAAACTAAACCCATTCACAAACCAAACCCATTCACAAACCAAACCCATTCACACACCAAACCCATTCACACACCAAACCCATTCACACACCAAACCCATTCACACACCAAACCCATTCACACACTAAACCCATTCACAAACTAAACCCATTCACAAACTAAACCCATTCACAAACTAAACCCATTCACAAACTAAACCCATTCCCACACAAAACCCATTCACACACAAAACCCATTCACACACAAAACCCATTCACAAACTAAACCCATTCACAAACTAAACCCATTCACAAACTAAACCCATTCACAAACTAAACCCCATCACAAACTAAACCCATTCACAAACTAAACCCCATCACAAACTAAACCCCATCACAAACTAAACCCCATCACAAACTAAACCCATTCACAAACTAAACCCATTCACTAACTAAACACCATCACAAACTAAACACCATCACAAACTAAACCCATTTACACACATAACCCATTTACACACATAACCCATTTACACACATAACCCATTTACACACATAACCCATTTACACACATAACCCATTCACAAACTAAACCCATTCACAAACTAAACCCATTCACAAACTAAACCCATTCACAAACTAAACCCATTCACAAACTAAACCCATTCACAAACTAAACCCATTCACAAACTAAACCCATTCACAAACTAAACCCATTCACAAACTAAACCCATTCACAAACTAAACCCATTCACAAACTAAACCCCATCACAAACTAAACCCCATCACAAACTAAACCCCATCACAAACTAAACCCCATCACAAACTAAACCCATTCACAAACTAAACCCATTCACAAACTAAACCCATTCACAAACTAAACCCATTCACAAACTAAACCCATTCACAAACTAAACCCATTCACAAACTAAACCCATTCACAAACTAAACCCATTCACACACATAACACATTCACAAACTAAAACCATTCACAAACTAAAACCATTCTCTGTGTATCTGTCTGCTCTTTGTCATTTAGTGACTTGCAGGCGATCTGTCCTGAATTACACCCATTCACCCTGTGTGCTATCTGAATATGTTTTATATGTTTGCAATTGAAAGTTCAAAATTCTTGGCTGTGAAATTTCCATTAAAAAGCTCTAAAAATCATTTTAATGTAACTATTTCAGAATACTATTTCAGAATACATTTAATGTTGAAAAAAAAGAAAAAAGCACTACTGTAATCTGATGACAGTTAGATTTTTGTAATCAGTTTACATGTACTCAATTACTCTCCAACCCTGCACACACACATGCTTCCAGTTACTGTATCTACATCTGGGGATGGATTAATCACACTGTAAGCCATCCGCACCACATACAGCCCGTCACTAAACCCATTCACAAACTAAACCCATTCACACACTAAACCCCTTCACAAACTAAACCCCTTCACAAACTAAACCCATTCACAAACTAAACCCATTCACAAACTAAACCCATTCACAAACTAAACCCATTCACAAACTAAACCCATTCACACACCAAACCCATTCACACACCAAACCCATTCACACACCAAACCCATTCACACACCAAACCCATTCACAAACTAAACACCATTCACAAACTAAACACCATCACAAACTAAACCCATTCACAAACTAAACCCATTCACAAACTAAACCCATTCACAAACTAAACCCATTCACAAACTAAACCCATTCACACACCAAACCCATTCACACACCAAACCCATTCACACACCAAACCCATTCACACACCAAACCCATTCACAAACTAAACACCATCACAAACTAAACCCATTCACAAACTAAACCCATTCACAAACTAAACCCATTCACAAACTAAACACATTCCCACACTAAACACATTCCCACACAAAACCCATTCCCACACAAAACCCATTCACACACTAAACCCATTCACAAACTAAACCCATTCACAAACTAAACCCATTCACACACTAAACACATTCACACACTAAACCCATTCACACACTAAACCCATTCACACACTAAACCCATTCACAAACTAAAACCATTCTCTGTGTATCTGTCTGCTCTTTGTCATTTAGTGACTTGCAGGTGATTTTTATTTTATTTTTATTTATTTTATTTTACCAGGTAAGTTGACTGAGAACACGTTCTCATTTGCAGCAACGACCTGGGGAATAGTTACAGGGGAGAGGAGGGGGATGAATGAGCCAATTGTAAACTGGGGATTATTAGGTGACCATGATGGTTTGAGGGCCAGATTGGGAATTTAGCCAGGACACCGGGGTTAACACCCCTACTCTTACGATAAGTGCCATGGGATCTTTAATGACCTCAGAGAGTCAGGACACCCGTTTAACGTCCCATCCGAAAGACGGCACCCTACACAGGGCAGTGTCCCCAATCACTGCCCTGGGGCATTGGGATATTTTTTAGACCAGAGGAAAGAGTGCCTCCTACTGGCCCTCCAACACCACTCCCAGCAGCATCTGGTCTCCCATCCAGGGACTGACCAGGACCAACCCTGCTTAGCTTCAGAAGCAAGCCAGCAGTGGTATGCAGGGTGGTATGCTGCTGGCTCAATCTGTCCTGAATTACACCCATTCACCCTGTGTGCTATCTGACTTGATATACCTGTACATGCTCATTCTGTAGTCATTTTAACTATTAACCCCTGTCATAGACCCTAACTTTATGACCTTTAACCCGACCCCTAGCCATGACCCCAAACCTCATATACTTGCTCATCAGTTTTGATAATATAGACACTTGTGTCCTTACTTGAATGGCTAGATAGTAACTCCCTCTTTCTCTGTCTTTAGATCCATCATGGAGGATGACGGTAGAGAAGGCTGCCCCCGTTAGTGGTTCGTTGGCTGGCAGGGTGGTGCTACCATGCCACTTCTCCATCACCCCCACCACACACACCCCCACACTCACCCCTAGCACCCAGGGCCCAGAGGACCAGCTGAGGATCAAGTGGAGCAAGCTGGAGGGAGATGGGGAGCGTGTGGTGCTGGTGGCCCATGGAGGAGTGATCAAGGTGGGGCAGGAATACAGGGGAAGGGTGTCTGTGCCCAACCACCCCCAGGCAGTAGGGGATGCCTCGCTGATCGTTGTCCACCTGAGAGCTAGCGACGCTGGGCTCTATCGCTGCGAAGTCATGCATGGGATGGAGGACACCCAGGATACTGTTCATCTCAATGTCAGTGGTGAGTGGACACACACACGGTAGCAGGCACACACAGTAGCACACACTCACACACACATTTTGCCCATTAGAATGTGTAAATAACATAATATACGCCATTTAGCAGAATCTTTTATCCAAAGCGATTTACAGTCATGCGGCATACATTTTACGTAGGGGTGGTCCATGCGCTTTTGTCATTAGTTCCAGTAGTTGTTGAGTAATATAAATAATGTGAAACTCCCTAATACTAACTGTTTCCTGTTATTCCCACTCAGACATGCTGGTCCATAGGGAGCCTTAAGTTAGTCTGTAAAGGTGCCACGGTGTGGTCATGTATCAGCCTTATTATGGTGGAATAGTGCAGTTATCTTTCTTGGACAGCAGAGCTGAGCAGCAGGCCAAGTCATCATCGCTAGACTGAGGAAGTAACTGGCAGACAGTGGTGTTGTAGGACTCCAGGAGGGGGACGGTCTTGTACATCTTGAGACCTGAAGACTGGTGTTAGTGACTCATCTTCATCATTACCTGCTCAGATGGCAGGAGATTCAGACTGGGACTGTGATGTGTGAGGCAGAGCAGATGGCTGGCTGAAACATTTAGCAGGTCTGCATACGTAGATGGAGAAATATTATTGTGTGTCCTGCCCTGGGAGTACTGCTATGTTACTCTGGTTGTAACACATTACCTCATGCTGGGTCTGATCTGTGCAGACCTACAGGGCTGGTGTAGGTCTTCTGAGGATAAGGTAGAGGTGGTCTGCTCTTTGGTCTCCTCTGCCCAAGGACACTAAGAGAGGGAGAGAGACTGAGAGTACTCCTGAGAAATTAACCTAGAAATGTATCCCTCATCTGACAAATTCATCAGTAGTCTACAGTAGCTAATATCACCATGTTTCACAGCACGGCAGTCAAGTGTCCATTAGCTGTGCCAGAGTAAACAAAACCACAGATTGTCTGCAGGTCTCCCTCTCTGAGTATTTCTGGGTAGCATGCTGATGTCAGCTGGCTCTACACCTGTAGTGTTGTTCACTAAACATACAAACCTGTGTTCCAAATATTCTGCTCTGATAGATTTGTCCTATACATTGTGTTATGTAGCTCATTTTGGGGGGTGGTGGGGGTTACAATGTACTACTGTGTGTGGCGTTCAAGCTGGCTATCTTTCAAAAGGAGAGACCCCCTAAATAGCCCAGATTATCATAGATTCCACATTAGAGATGAACAACAGCCTGTTGATATAGTACAGCCTTTGTGTGTGTAGACACAGCCCCTGTTTAGTCTCTGTTCACTAGGCAACAGACAGAGACTGCTCTATCAGACTAACAACTGTCCTTTTACTGCACGTCAATCTACTCAGTCGACTCTATAACTGGAGCCAGCTTCCTAGAGGGAAAAATAATCAACTCTTATGAACTTGGAAAATAGGGGTCTGATTCCTCTGCAGAACGGTAGTCGTGTTACTTGGTTGTCGCAGTTTCCTTATTTGAATGCACTTTTTGTACAGTAAGTGGATCTGGATAACAGTGGATCCAAAACTACGCACGCACACACACACACACACACACACACACACACACACACACACACACACACACACACACACACACTGACCTCCTGTCTCTGTCTCTCCAGGTGTGGTGTTTCATTACAGGTCTAGCTCTAGTCGTTACACCTTGTCCTTCCCTGGGGCCATTGACGCGTGTCTCGCTGCCGGGGCCACCATCGCTACAGCCGAACAGCTGACCGCCGCCTTCGAGGACGGACTGGACCAGTGTGACGCCGGCTGGATAGCCGACCAGACTGTCAGGTGTGTGTGTTACCTGAGCTCTCAACTGATATACCCATCTCAGGGATACCTCCATACTGTCAGAGTTTGAATTGAAGACTACATTTCCCATGCTGCCTCTCTCTTCCCTGCAGATACCCAATCACGAAGCCCCGTCCTGGTTGCATGGGCGATATGAAGCACAGACCTGGGATCAGGACGTATGGGCTCAGAGACCCTAAAGAGACCTATGACGTCTACTGCTATGTAGACAAACTACACGGTGAGGGAGTGTTATTGTTGGTGTTTCATGATAGTGAGCTAAAGCTATGTCAGCGTGCCTTTGGGTAAAGTGTGTGTATATCTCCACTGTACTGTAGGTGAGGTGTTCTACGCTCTTGTCAGCTACAAGCTGACCCTTCGCCAGGCCAAGCATGAGTGTGAGAGGCAGGGGGCGGTGCTCGCCTCCCCTGGTAACCTGTTCGCCGCGTGGCGTGGAGGACTGGATCGCTGTGATTACGGCTGGCTGTCAGACGGCAGCGCCCGCTACCCCATCTCCGTCCCCAGGCCCCAGTGTGGAGGAGGGCTGCTGGGGGTCCGGACCCTGTACCGATTCCCTGACCAGTCAGGCTTTCCCAACCCTATTGACAGACATGGAGCTTTCTGTTTCAAGGGTAAGACTACTGTAATACTATTACCACCACTGTTACTGAAGCTGCTGTCGCTGCTGCTAAGAAAATGATGACAATGGCAATTACATTTATGCTGATGAGGATAGGAAGGAAGAGGAGGAGGATGAGGATGAGGAGGGAGAAAGTTAAGAGGAGGGAGAAAGTTAAGAGGAGGAGGATAATGAGAAAGAGAGGGAGGAGGAGGAGAAAGGGGAAGAGAGGAGACATGCTCTCTCTCGAGAAAAGACAAGAGAAAAAGTGAGAGAGTTGATCCTCTATTGTAGTAACAGACAGGCAGACTTGGCAGGGGAGTATCACCAGGGGTATTTATGCAGCTTGAGTTTCTCTCAGGCTCAATGAGTTATGACCCGTCCTGTGTGAGGAAGAACTCTCACCCTGTTTTCACTTCCTGCTGAGGGTTGTCTAAATGACCAAGCCTGGGGGGACAGATCACATCTCAGTAGAGAGAGCAAGGAGGGGATGGGGAGAGAGAAAGTGAGGTATGGAGGGAATGAGGGAGGAGTAGAATGAGAAAGAGTGAGACAGACAAAAAGGGGGGAGAGGAGGAAGGCAGTGTTACGTGAAAGTCCTTTTACAGCAAAAGACTTAAGAAATATGCATGTAACTCACATTTATTCCTACATCTCCCGTTGATATCAATGCATGATTTATGTAATAGTTAACGTTACGGGCATGTGTTCTACGTTAGGATCTGGCCCACAAAGTGTTTGAAGCTTTTATTGTGTTATCATGTTGGACATGTCTGCTTACGCACTGAGCGTTTACTTTATATCACATCTGGAAAGACAACGGCCCACTCCCTTCCTCTCCCAGACTTACTGTATCACCCCATACTCCCAGACCTACTGTATCACCCAATATTCTCTGCCTTACTGTATCATCCCATACTCTCTGCCTTACTGTATCACCCCATACTCTCTGCCTTACTGTATCACCCCATACTCCCAGACTTACTGTATCACAAAATACTCTCTGCCTTACTGTATCATCCCATACTCTCTGCCTTACTGTATCACCCCATACTCCCAGACTTACTGTATCACCCCATACTCTCTGCCTTACTGTATCACCCCATACTCCCAGACTTACTGTATCACCCCATACTCTCTGCCTTACTGTATCACCCCATACTCTCTGCCTTACTGTATCACCCCATGTTCCCAGACTTACTGTATCACCCCATACTCTCTGCCTTACTGTATCATCCCATACTCTCTGCCTTACTGTATCACTCCATACTCCCAGACTTACTGTATCACCCAATACTCTCTGCCTTACTGTATCACCCCATACTCCCAGACTTACTGTATCACCCCATACTCTCTGTCTTACTGTATCACCCCATACTCCCAGACCAACTGTATCACCCAATACTCTCTGCCTTACTGTATCACCCCATACTCCCAGACCTACTGACTCACCCAATACTCTCTGCCTTACTGTATCACCCCATACTCCCAGACTTACTGTATCACCCCATACTCTCTGCCTTACTGTATCACCCCATACTCTCTGCCTTACTGTATCATCCCATACTCCCAGACTTACTGTATCACCCCATACTCCCAGACTTACTGTATCACCCCATACTCCCAGACTTACTGTATCACCCCATACTCTCTGCCTTACTGTATCATCCCATACTCCCAGACTTACTGTATCACCCCATACTCCCAGACTTACTGTATCACCCCATACTCCCAGACTTACTGTATCACCCCATACTCCCAGACTTACTGTATCACCCCATACTCCCAGACCTACTGTATCACCTAATACTCTCTGCCTACTGTATCACCCCATACTCTCTGCCTTACTGTATCACCCCATACTCCCAGACCTACTGTATCACCCCATACTCCCAGACCTACTGTATCACCCCATACTCCCAGACCTACTGTATCACCCCATACTCCCAGACCTACTGTATCACCCCATACTCCCAGACCTACTGTATCACCCCATACTCCCAGACCTACTGTATCACCTAATACTCTCTGCCTACTGTATCACCCCATACTCTCTGCCTTACTGTATCACCCCATACTCCCAGACCTACTGTATCACCCCTTACTCCCAGACCTACTGTATCACCCCATACTCCCAGACATACTGTATCACCCCATACTCCCAGACCTACTGTATCACCCCATACTCCCAGACTTACTGTATCACCCCATACTCTCTGCCTTACTGTATCACCCCATACTCCCAGACTTACTGTATCACCCCATACTCTCTGCCTTACTGTATCACCCCATACTCTCTGCCTTACTGTATCACCCCATACTCCCAGACTTACTGTATCACCCCATACTCTCAGACCTACTGTATCACCCCATACTCCCAGACTTACTGTATCACCCCATACTCCCAGACTTACTGTATCACCCCATACTCACAGACCTACTGTATCACCCCATACTCCCAGACTTACTGTATCACCCCATACTCTCTGCCTTACTGTATCACCCCATACTCCCAGACTTACTGTATCACCCCATACTCTCTGCCTTACTGTATCACCCCATACTCCCAGACTTACTGTATCACCCCATTCTCCCAGACTTACTGTATCACCCCATACTCTCTGCCTTACTGTATCACCCCATACTCCCAGACTTACTGTATCACCCCATACTCCCAGACTTACTGTATCACCCCATACTCCCAGACTTACTGTATCACCCCATACTCCCAGCCTTACTGTATCACCCCATACTCCCAGACTTACTGTATCACCCCATACTCCCAGACTTACTGTATCATCCCATACTCCCAGACTTACTGTATCACCCCATACTCTCTGCCTTACTGTATCACCCCATACTCCCAGACTTACTGTATCACCCAATACTCTCTGCCTTACTGTATCACCCCATACTCCCAGACCTACTGTATCACCCCATACTCCCAGACTTACTGTATCACCCCATACTCTCTGCCTTACTGTATCACCCCATACTCCCAGACTTACTGTATCACCCCATACTCTCTGCCTTACTGTATCACCCCATACTCCCAGACTTACTGTATCACCCAATACTCTCTGCCTTACTGTATCCCCCCATACTCCCAGACTTACTGTATCACCCCATACTCCCAGACTTACTATATGACCCTATACTCTCTGCCTTACTGTATCACCCCATACTCCCAGACTTACTGTATCACCCAACACTCTCTGCCTTACTGTATCACCCCATACTCTCTGCCTTACTGTATCACCCCATCCTCTCTCTGCCTTACTGTATCACCCCATACTCCCAGACTTACTGTATCACCCAATACTCTCTGCCTTACTGTATCCCCCCATACTCCCAGACTTACTGTATCACCCCATACTCCCCGACGTACTGTATCACCCCATACTCTCTGCCTTACTGTATCACCCCATACTCCCAGACTTACTGTATCACCCCATACTCTCTGCCTTACTGTATCACCCCATACTCCCAGACTTACTGTATCACCCCATACTCCCAGACTTACTGTATCACCCAACACTCTCTGCCTTACTGTATCACCCCATACTCTCTGCCTTACTGTATCACCCCATACTCTCTGCCTTACTGTATCACCCCATACTCCCAGACTTACTGTATCACCCAATACTCTCTGCCTTACTGTATCACCCCATACTCCCAGACCTACTGTATCACCCCATACTCCCAGACTTACTGTATCACCCCATACTCTCTGCCTTACTGTATCACCCCATACTCCCAGACTTACTGTATCACCCCATACTCTCTGCCTTACTGTATCACCCCATACTCCCAGACTTACTGTATCACCCCATACTCCCTGCCTTACTGTATCACCCCATACTCCCAGACTTACTGTATCACCCCATACTCTCTGCCTTACTGTATCACCCCATACTCCCAGACTTACTGTATCACCCCATACTCCCAGACTTACTGTATCACCCCATACTCCCTGCCTTACTTTATCACCCCATACTCCCAGACTTACTGTATCACCCAATACTCCCAGACTTACTGTATCACCCCATACTCTCTGCCTTACTGTATCACCCCATACTCCCAGACTTACTGTATCACCCCATACTCCCAGACTTACTGTATCACCCCATACTCTCTGCCTTACTGTATCACCCCATACTCCCAGACCTACTGTATCACTCCATACTCTCTGCCTTACTGTATCACCCCATACTCCCAGACTTACTGTATCACCCCATGCTCTCTGCCTTACTGTATCACCCCATACTCCCTGCCTTACTGTATCACCCCATACTCCCAGACGTACTGTATCACCCCATACTCCCAGATGTACTGTATCACCCCATACTCTCTGCCTTACTGTATCACCCCGTACTCCCAGACTTACTGTATCACCCCATACTCTTTTTCTTACTGTATCACCCCATACTCTCTGCCTTACTGTATCACCCCATACTCTCTGCCTTCTGTATCACCCCATACTACCAGACTTACTGTATCACCCCATACTCCCAGACTTACTGTATCACCCCATACTCTCTGCCTTACTGTATCACCCCACACTCCCAGACTTACTGTACCACCCAATACTCTCTGCCTTACTGTATCACCCCATACTCCCAGACTTACTGTATCACCCCATACTCCCTGCCTTACTGTATCACCCCATACTCCCAGACTTACTATATCACCCCATACTCCCAGACTTACTGTATCACCCCATACTCTCTGCCTTACTGTATCACCCCATACTCTCTGCCTTACTGTATCACCCCACACTCCCAGACTTACTGTATCACCCAATACTCTCTGCCTTACTGTATCACCCAATACTCTCTGCCTTACTGTATCACCCCATACTCCCAGACTTACTGTATCACCCCATACTCCCAGACTTACTGTATCACCCCATACTCCCAGACTTACTATATCACCCCATACTCCCAGACTTACTGTATCACCCCATACTCTCTGCCTTACTGTATCACCCCATACTCCCAGACTTACTGTATCACCCCATACTCCAAGACTTACTGTATCACCCCATACTCCCAGACCTACTGTATCACCCCATACTCTCTGCCTTACTGTATCACCCCATACTCCCAGACTTACTGTATCACCCCATACTCTCTGCCTTACTGTATCACCCCATACTCCCAGACTTACTGTATCACCCCATACTCCCAGACTTACTGTATCACCCCATACTCTCTGCCTTACTGTATCACCCCATACTCCCATACTTACTGTATCACCCCATGCTCTCTGCCTTACTGTATCACCCCATACTCCCTGCCTTACTGTTTCACCCCATACTCCCAGACGTACTGTATCACCCCATACTCCCAGATGTACTGTATCACCCCATACTCCCAGACTTACTGTATCACCCCATACTCTCTGCCTTACTGTATCACCCCATACTCTCTGCCTTACTGTATCACCCCATACTCTCTGCCTTACTGTATCACCCAATACTCTCTGCCTTACTGTATCACCCCATACTCTCTGCCTTACTGTATCACCCCATACTCTCTGCCTTACTGTATCACCCCATACTCCCAGACTTACTGTATCACCCCATACTCTCTGCCTGACTGTATCACCCCATACTCTCTGCCTTACTGTATCACCCTATACTCCCAGACTTACTGTATCACCCCATACTCTCTGCCTTACTGTATCACCCCATACTCCCAGACTTACTGTATCACCCCATACTCCCAGACTTACTGTATCACCCCATACTCCCAGACTTACTGTATCACCCCATACTCTCTGCCTTACTGTATCACCCCATACTCCCAGACTTACTGTATCACCCCTTACTCCCAGACTTACTGTATCACCCCATACTCCCAGACTTACTGTATCACCCCATACTCCCTGCCTTACTGTATTACCCCATACTCTCTGCCTTACTGTATCACCCCATACTCCTTGCCTTACTGTATCACCCCATACTCCCAGACCTACTGTATCACCCCATACTCTCTGCCTTACTGTATCACCCCATACTCCCAGACTTACTGTATCACCCCATACTCCAAGACTTACTGTATCACCCCATACTCCCTGCCTTATCACCCCATCCTCTCTCTACCTTACTATAGTCTCCAACCTCTCCATCCTCTCTCTACCTTACTGTAGTCTCCAACCTCTCCATCCTCTCTCTACCTTACTGCAGTCTCCAACCTCTCCATCCTCTCTCTACCTTACTGCAGTCTCCAACCTCTCCATCCTCTCTCTACCTTACTGCAGTCTACAATCTCTCCATCCTCTCTCTACCTTACTGTAGTCTCCAATCTCTCCATCCTCTGTCTACCTTACTGCAGTCTCCAACCTCTCCATCCTCTGTCTACCTTACTGCAGTCTCCAACCTCTCCATCCTCTCTCTCCCTTACTGCAGTCTCCAATCTCTCCATCCTCTCTCTCTACCTTACTGTAGTCTCCAATCTCTTCATCCTCTCTCTACCTTACTGCAGTCACCAACCTCTCCATCCTCTCTCTACCTCACTGCAGTCTCCAACCTCTCCATCCTCTGTCTACCTTACTGCAGTCACCAACCTCTCCATCCTCTGTCTACCTTACTGTAGTCTCCAATCTCTCCATCCTCTCTCTACCTTACTGCAGTCACCAACCTCTCCATCCTCTCTACCTTACTGCAGTCACCAACCTCTCCATCCTCTCTACCTTACTGCAGTCTCCAACCTCTCCATCCTCTGTCTACCTTACTGCAGTCACCAACCTCTCCATCCTCTCTCTCTACATTACTGCAGTCTCCAACCTCTCCATCCTCTCTCTACCTTACTGCAGTCACCAACCTCTCCATCCTCTGTCTACCTTACTGCAGTCACCAACCTCTCCATCCTCTCTCTACATTACAGCAGTCACCAACCTCTCCATCCTCTCTACCTTACTGCAGTCTCCAACCTCTCCATCCTCTGTCTACCTTACTGCAGTCACCAACCTCTCTATCCTCTCTCTCTACATTACTGCAGTCTCCAACCTCTCTATCCTCTCTCTACATTACTGCAGTCTCCAACCTCTCCATCCTCTCTCTACATTACAGCAGTCTCCAACCTCTCCATCCTCTCTACCTTACTGCAGTCACCAACCTCTCCATCCTCTCTCTCTACATTACTGCAGTCTCCAACCTCTCCATCCTCTGTCTACCTTACTGCAGTCACCAACCTCTCCATCCTCTCTCTACCTTACTGCAGTCTCCAACCTCTCCATCCTCTCTCTACCTTACTGCAGTCTCCAACCTCTCCATCCTCTCTCTACATTACTGCAGTCTCCAACCTCTCCATCCTCTCTCTACCTTACTGCAGTCTCCAACCTCTCCATCCTCTCTCTCTACATTACTGCAGTCTCCAACCTCTCCATCCTCCCTCTACCTTACTGCAGTCTCCAACCTCTCCATCCTCTCTCTCTACATTACTGCAGTCTCCAACCTCTCCATCCTCTCTACCTTACTGCAGTCTCCAACCTCTCCATCCTCTCTCTCTACCTTACTGCAGTCTCCAACCTCTCCATCCTCTCTCTACATTACTGCAGTCTCCAACCTCTCCATCCTCTCTCTACCTTACTGCAGTCACCAACCTCTCCATCCTCTCTCTCTACATTACTACAGTCTCCAACCTCTCCATCCTCTCTCTACCTTACTGCAGTCTCCAACCTCTCCATCCTCTCTCTACCTTACTGCAGTCACCAACCTCTCCATCCTCTCTCTACCTTACTGCAGTGTCCAACCTCTCCATCCTCTCTCTACTTTACTGCAGTCACCAACCTCTCCATCCTCTCTCTACCTTACTGCAGTCTCCAACCTCTCCATCCTCTCTCTCTACATTACAGCAGTCTCCAACCTCTCCATCCTCTCTACCTTACTGCAGTCACCAACCTCTCCATCCTCTCTCTACCTTACTGCAGTCACCAACCTCTCCATCCTCTGTCTACCTTACTGCAGTCACCAACCTCTCCATCCTCTCTCTACCTTACTATAGTCTTCAACCTCTCTTTATCCTCTCTCTACCTTACTGCAGTCTCCAACCTCTCCATCTTCTCTCTACATTACTGCAGTCTCCAACCTCTCCATCCTCTGTCTACCTTACTGCAGTCACCAACCTCTCCATCCTCTGTCTACCTTACTGCAGTCACCAACCTCTCCATCCTCTCTCTACCTTACTGCAGTCACCAACCTCTCCATCCTCTGTCTACCTTACTGTAGTCTCCAACCTCTCCATCCTCTCTCTACCTTACTGCAGTCACCAACCTCTCCATCCTCTGTCTACCTTACTGTAGTCTCCAACCTCTCCATCCTCTCTCTACCTTACTGCAGTCACCAACCTCTCCATCCTCTCTCTACCTTACTATAGTCTTCAACCTCTCTTTATCCTCTCTCTACCTTACTGCATTCTCCAACCTCTACATCCTCTCTCTACCTTAGCGCAGTCTCCAACCTCTCATCCTCTCTCTACCTTACTGCAGTCTCCAATCTCTCCATCCTCTCTCTACCTTATCTGCAGTTTGCAACATCTCCTTCTTCTTATTGCCTTGCTGTTGTCTGCAGTCTCCTACCTCCCATTATTCTGCCTTACTGCAGTCTCCAAGTCTCCAACCTCCCCTTCTTGTCCCTGCTTCCCTGCCATATTGCAGTCTCCAACCTCCCCTACCTCTTCAACCCTCTCCCTACCTTACAGTCTCCAACTCCATGGCTGATTTAGCCCAATGTCTCCAACATGGTTGGTTAAGTGTCACGTTCCTGACCTATTTATGTTAGTTGTTATGTGTGTTAGTTGGTCAGGACGTGAGGTTGGGTGGGCATTCTATGTTTTCTGTTTCTGTGTTGGTTTTGGGTTGCCTGGTATGGCTCTTAATTAGAGGCAGGTGTTTGGCGTTCCTCTAATTAAGAGTCATATTTAGGTAGGCGTTGTCACAGTGTTCGTTGTGGGTGATTGTCTTCCGTGTCTGTATGTTATTTCGTACCACACGGGACTGTTTCGGTTTATGTAGTCTGTTTTCTATTCGTGCGTTCTTCGTGTCTATGTAAGTTCTCATGTTTAGGTCAGTCTACGTCGTTTGTTATTTTGTATCATTTCAAGTGTAGTTCGTGTTCGTTTTTTGTCTTGTTAATAAATATGTGTTCAAACTTCGCTGCGCCTTGGTTCCCTCAATACTCCTCCTTTTCCGAAGATGGAGAGGAGGAGGATCGCCACTACAGAATCACCCACCATACCAGAGCCAAGCAGCGGAGTAAACGGAGGAAGGGACAGGAAAAGAAGGAGGAATGGACTTGGGACGAGATATTGGACGGAAAGGGTTGCTACACTTGGGAGGAGATCCTGGCTGGTAGGGATCGCCTCCCATGGGAACAGCTGGAGGCACTGAGGAGAGCAGAGGCTACCGGAGAGAGGAACCGGAGCTATGAGGGAACGCGTCTGGCACGGAAGCCCAAAAAGCCCATAAGTAACTCCCAAAAATGTCTTGGGGGGGGGCTAGGAGGTAGTGGGCCAAGGGCAGGTAGGAGACCTGCGCCCACTTCCCAGGCTTACCGTGGAGAGCGGGAGTACGGGCAGGCGCCGTGTTACGCAGTAGAGCGCACGGTGTCTCCTGTACGAGTGCATAGCCCAGTGCGGGTTATTCCACCTCCCCGCACTGGTAGGGCTAGATTGGGTATTGAGCCAGGTGTCATGAGGCCGGCTCAACGCGTCTGGTCTCCAGTGCGTCTCCTCGGGCCGGCATACATGGCACCTGCCTTACGCATGGTTTCCCCGGTTCGCCTACATAGCCCGGTGCGGGTTATTCCACCTCCCCGCACTGGTCGGGCAACCGGGAGTATTCAACCAGGTAAGGTTGGGAAGGCTCAATGCTCAAGAGTGCCAGTAAGCCTCCACGGTCCGGTATTTCCGGCACCACCTCCCCGCCCCAGCCTAGTACCTACAGTGCCTACACTACGCACTAGGCTATCAGTGCGTCTCCTGAGCCCAGTTCCTCCTCCACGCACTCTCTCTGTAGTGCGTGTATCCAGTTCGGTGCCTCCAGTTCCGGCACCACGCACAAAGCCTCCTGTGCGTCTCCAGAGCCCTGAACACACTGTATATTCTCCCCCTACTAATCCTGATGTGCTTGTCCTCAGCCCGGTGTCACCAGTGCCGGTACCTCGCATCAGGTATAGAGTGGGCTTTGAGAATACAGTGTGCCCTGTCCCTGCTCCCCGCACTAGTAGGAAGGTGCTTATCCTTAGCCCGGTGCCTCCAGTTCCGGCACCACGCACCAGATCTACAGTGCGCCGTATCCGGCCAGAGCCATCCGTCTCCCCAGCGCCATCTGAGCCATCCGTCTCCCCAGCGCCATCTGAGCCATCCGTCTCCCCAGCGCCATCTGAGCCATCCGTCTCCCCAGCGCCGTCTGAGCCATCCGTCTGCCATGAGCCTGCAAAGCCGCCCGTCTGCCATGAGCCTGCAAAGCCGCCCGTCTGCCATGAGCCTACAGAGCCGTCCGCCAGACAGGAGCCGCTAGAGCCGCCCGCCAGACAGGAGCCGCTAGAGCCGCCTGCCAGACAGGATCTGCCAGAGCCGCCAGCCAGACAGGATCTGCCAGAGCCGCCAACCAGACAGGATCTGCCAGAGCCGCCAACCAGACAGGATCTGCCAGAGCCGCCAGCGAGCCATGAGCAGCCAGAGCCGCCAGCCCGCCATGAGCGTCGAGAGCCGCCAGCCCGCCATGAGCGTCGAGAGCCGCCAGCCCGCCATGAGCGTCGAGAGCCGCCAGCCCGCCATGAGCGTCGAGAGCCGCCAGCCCGCCATGAGCGTCGAGAGCCGTCAGCCCGCCATGAGCGTCGAGAGCCGTCAGCCCGCCATGAGCGTCCAGTTTCGTCAGTCAGCCATGAGCTGCCCTTCAGCCTTAAACGGCTAGATACCCAGAACTGCCCATCAGTCCGGAGCTGTCTCTCTGTCCGGAGCTGCCTTTCAGTCCGGAGTTGCCCCTCTATCAGTATCTCCCTCTCTATCTTGATCTACCTCTATATTCTTATCTATCCCTCTGTCTTGATCTATCTCTCTGTCCCGGTGCTGTCCCTATCAGTGATGTTATTAAGAGGATTTTGTGGGGGTAAAAGGAGGGTGGACATTCTTAGAGGGAGGAAGCTAGGATGGATTATGGTGGGGTGGGGACCTCGCCCGGAGCCTGAGCCACCACCGTGGTTAGATGCCCACCCAGACCCTCCCCTAGACTTTGTGCTGGTGCGCCCGGAGTTCGCACCTTATGGGGGGGGTAATGTCACGTTCCTGACCTATTTATGTTAGTTGTTATGTGTGTTAGTTGGTCAGGACGTGAGGTTGGGTGGGCATTCTATGTTTTCTGTTTCTGTGTTGGTTTTGGGTTGCCTGGTATGGCTCTTAATTAGAGGCAGGTGTTTGGCGTTCCTCTAATTAAGAGTCATATTTAGGTAGGCGTTGTCACAGTGTTCGTTGTGGGTGATTGTCTTCCGTGTCTGTATGTTATTTCGTACCACACGGGACTGTTTCGGTTTATGTAGTCTGTTTTCTATTCGTGCGTTCTTCGTGTCTATGTAAGTTCTCATGTTTAGGTCAGTCTACGTCGTTTGTTATTTTGTATCATTTCAAGTGTAGTTCGTGTTCGTTTTTCGTCTTGTTAATAAATATGTGTTCAAACTTCGCTGCGCCTTGGTTCCCTCAATACTCCTCCTTTTCCGAAGATGGAGAGGAGGAGGATCGCCACTACATTAAGGCCAATTCTTTAAGGGTCAGGGCTTAAGAGTGGATCCTGGCTCGAAACATGGCTCTGATTTGTTGGGTCACTAGAAAACTTTAAAAACTGTAGGTGGGTCGCAGCAGAGACCCAGTTACAGTTAGGAACCCAAGTTTATAGTGTGGTGTTGCAAGGTGGATGAGTTCTGCAGAGAAATAGGGCTCTGTTTAACTATATCTCTCTCCTGTTCCTCACATTTGGGGCTGTGTGTTTTTTACGAGGGGAAAACCCAACTCATGCTCTCTAAGACAGAAACAGGACAGGTCCCTAATGCACTACAGCTGGCCCCTTCCCAGAGAGAGAGTGTAACGAGAGAGAAAGAAAAAGAGGAGGGAGAGAGAGATACTGAGTAGGAGAGCGAGCAGGCAAGTCTTACTTGCCCAGGAGTATCATTATCATCATCATGATCATCATCATCATCAGAATAGATTTACGCACTTGCAACCTTCTTTTTCCAGGAACAAAATATTCTGTTGCAATCTACTGGCTTCTAAAATACCAGAAAATGAAATCCATGACATAATTCCCACCTGAAACAGTAAGGTCTCTGACAGTGTGGTAGTGATTTATACAGCTCAGAACGTACAGTATATGTGAGCTGCCTCATGCACAGTGGACGTGACATGGCTATAGGGACAGGGGACAGACTGCAGCCCAGCCAACCAGATGGCCTGGCCCAGCCAAACACATGACATCAGACCTGGGCTGGAGCTAAGCAGGAGCTGGTCCCCTCACAGTGTGAGTGAGAAGCTTACTAACTCCCCTGAGGGTCTCTGCTCAGAGTAATGCCAGCTATAAACGCCCCCAACACTCACACAGAGAGAGAGAAAGAGGGAGGTGGGTGTGGAGAGGACAATAAAGTGATGGAGAGAGGGATTGAACGACTGAGAGAGAGACAGGGAAAGAGAAAACGAAAGGTTGGGGAAGAGAGAGAGGGAGCAAGAAGGGGTAAGGGGTAAGGGGGGTCCCAGCTCCTTCATCTATACATGGCCTCAACATTTTGAGAGGAGGTGGGGTGCTGAAATGGAATATATACATTAAACATAATTATGACATTACCGTGTGTCAATAAGGTTAACATGTGTCAGCTGCCCATGTGTGTGTGTGTGTGTGTGTGTGTGTGTGTGTGTGTGTGTGTGTGTGTGTGTGTTTATGCCAAAGAATCTCCAAAGGGAAAAAGGGGGTTGGAGGTGTACATTTGTTGTAAAACAGCACGTTTTAACACAGTTCAGACACCATGCTGTCTAAAAATACAGACCTCCTGGCAGTTAGAGAGAGAGGGTTATTATCCTGACAGACTGACACCACTGGCACTGACACTTCCACTGGTTTATTCTTGATGGCTGACGTCTCTCTTTAGAAATAAAACTCTCTGAGTTGGATTGCCTTTTACAGCCTGTTGCTGTGAGCTGACAGCGTTCTGATTCTGACAACACCATGTTTAGCATTCTCTGTTAACGTTCAGATTCTTGTTCGTTTTTTATTTACTATGGCACAGCATCGAACATCTGACCCCAATCTGACGCCAACGGTTCATCTGGATATCTGACCCCCATCTAACCCTCATCTGACCCCCATGGTTCATCTGGAACATTACTGTACCTTGACTGTTATCTCAGGTGGGGGTATATGTTCCTGTTAAAGGTGTTGTGACCACAGCTCAGCATCTCCCGTCTCTCTGTCTCTGCAGGGAAGGAACCAGAGATCACCACTACTGGACCTGTGACGACCACAGACGCTCGCAGGACAGACACAGCTACAGACAAACCTGATGCCATCTACCACACAGGCAGAACTGACCACACAGTTACAGACCGTATTCACTCAGCCAGAACTGACCACACAGTTACAGACCCAACTCACACAGCCAAAACTGACCTCACAGTTACAAACCCAACTCACACAGCCAGAACTGACCACACATTTACAGACAGAACTCACTCAGCCAGAACTGACCACACCGTTACAGACCCAACTCACACAGCCAGAACTGACCACACAGTTACAAACCCAACTCACACAGCCAGAACTGACCACACATTTACAGACAGAACTCACACAGCCAGAACTGACCTCACAGTTACAGACCCAACTCACACAGTTACAGAGAAACCTCACCCCACAGACAGACCACACCAGACTACAGCAGAGCGAGACAGAAGTCAGCATGCAGGTGGACTACATGAGACAGCTTATACAGGCACAGACAGACATCACACAGCTACTGACAGAACACACACCACCAAACACAAACATCACACCACTGACTACACGACAATAGATAAAGACAGAACTACAGAAGACATAACTACAGGCAGAAAGACAGACTCCTCTGTTGGTACCACTCTGTTCCCTGAGTATGACGTGGATGACTTTGGCCCAGACCTGACCAAGGTAGAGTCAGTCCCAAGCTGGGGTGATACCCTGTTCCCTATGCAGCTGCCCCCTCTCCCCACCACCCACTCCCAGCCCATCCACCCCCACCTCGACATCAACCAGGGGGGAGACCAGGTGGGAGAGGGAGAGACTCAGATAGGCTCAGGCAGAGGGGAGAGCAGTGGGAGTGGGGAGGGGAGCAGTAGTGATGGGGGAAGTGAGGGGAAGGACAGGGTAGTAGTGATTTCTACACAGGGCTTCATGGCCGGGACAGGGATGGGATCAGACCCTTCACGCCCAGGACAACCAGGTTACCCAGGACGTCCAGGGTCGGTCACCCCAGAGCAGGGCCAACCAGGCTGGGACAGAGTGACAGGACAGAAGCCTGCTGTGGTCTACAAGGAGGAGGAGGGCCAGAGCTCTAGAACAACAACCCATAGCATACCAGGAGCCACGGAATCATACAGCGTGGACCAATCATACAGCGTGGAGATCCCTCATGAGGCATCTCCCACCAAACCACCCTTCCACCTCATCATTGTCAACGTGCATGACAAGAACCAAACAGGTGAGAGTTTACTGTTGACTCTAGTAACATGGTGTGGAGATAAACACAATATTGTTTAATGTACTTCACAACCAACCTAACTCTTATCTCAGGACTGCTAAGTAGACGCACTGTAACACCTGTGTTTAGAGGGATTTTCCTCATGATTGTATCACCAAACTATGCAGTGTCTCAGCCCTCTTGTTGTGAAGTGACTTTAATAACTTCTGTTGTGTACTCTAATATTCTGAGTCTCTGTGGGTGACTGTGTGCTGAAGGACTCTGTACTCGCTGTACCCACAGTGGCCTGCTTCTATTGATGCTCTGTAGGCAGACAGAATAGAGAGATCGCATGGAAAGAGAGTATACAGGACACACTGTTAAAGCGTGTGTGTGCCATGGACAGGAAGGAGACAGTGACCACTCTTACCAGGCTACTGCTGGACAACTGTGACCTAAACTGACCTGATACATCTCCATAATATATTCATATCTCCAGATTACCACACAAGACACATTTACGAGGGGTCTCTGAGATCTGTCATGTCAGGAAGCCTTGGCTGCTGTAGGACTTCCGGATCTGTGGGAGCATTTTTAGATTCAGGGCTGACCTCATTTAGCTGCGTGTGTGTGTGAGTGCTTGCAGTCATGCCTTGAGCAAATGTGTGGCTTGACGAGGTTGAGCTCTGGATGCTTTCTAGGTGTTTTAAGTCTTGTTTTGATAGAGAAGTTGTATCATTATCACCCCTGTCCATTTACAAGCAACACCAGTTTACATGCAAACACATCACATTCTGCACAAACAGAATCAGTTGGTCTTAACTTGGTCCTCCAGAGAGAGCGAAAAAGAGAGAAAGACATGCACACACACACACACACACACACACACACACACACACACACACATTTCGTTGGATGGTGTATACCATGTGTATCATGTACATTACGACCAATAAAACTTGAAACTTAAACTTGGAACACACACAACCCGGAGGTCAAATGGCAGAGCCTCTTTTAGATCAATCAGCGATGTAATCATTGTCAACTAATTACTCCCTCCTTCTCCAACCTTCATCCCCCCTAACTCCCTGTCCCCGTGCCTCTCCCCCTTTCCCCTTTGATGTGCGTGAGTCGACCCTGCTCCCCTACCCCCATCCAAGGTATAACATTTATGAATGGCTATTGTTTATTATTAAAGGGGCATATTGTATATTGGATCCAGTAAGCTAGGTAACATTTCACCCAGTAACTCAATAAGAGCTCAGTTATTAAGTGGGTTATAGTCCCACTGTTTCTACATGAGAGGAAATTGAGAAATTGAAATATATAGTATTATGGGTCACACATCCTGTTTCACATATAGTAGATCTTTTTGATTCAGGGTCACAATTGGACACCTCTTTAGGTTGGGAGTGGGTTTTATTAAGATGGGTAAGTCTGACGCATGCACACACACACATTTAAGTAATTTATTAGATGCTCTTATGCAGAGGGACTTACAGGAGCTCAAGGGCATGTCGACAGATTTTTCACCCAGTCGGCTCAGGGATTTGAACCAATGACCTTTAGTTTACTGGCCCAACGCTCTTAACAGCTAGGCCGGATATATATACATACACACACACACATGCACACGCACACAAACACACACACAGATTAAAATGATTTATTTATACCATTTTGTCACGGTTTTTATTTGTCCCCAGAGATATAACTAACCTCAGGTTTAGTGCTGCCTGTCCATATGTGCTTCCCCCTTGCACCCGTTCCCACGATATATGTTCCATGTGTACCATAAAGACCTAATGAAGACACACAAACCTGCCTTGTTCCAGTAATACGTCTGGCTCGGATCGACCCACTCTTTGTGGATGGTATTGCAATGCTGAAACAATTATAATTTATCAGCAATGTGCATGAGGGATTCCCCATGGTGTTTCTGGTAGACCTTAATCTGCAGGATCTGCAAGTCCTGATGCACACACGCACGCACGAACGCACGCACGAATGCACGCACGCACGAACGAACGTATGCACGCACGCACGCACGCACACACACACACACACACACACACACACACTTTTTTGGATCCACAATGTAGATTTCAAAAGGTATACATGGACACTGAAAGATAAAGAAACCTCATTCTTCTCCAAACAGCTAAGCTGCCTCTAACAGCTGAAACAGAGCAGTACCTAGCCAACTGCTTTGCTTAGGTCTGGAGGCCACGTACTGCAAGCCTATGAATGTGGCTGAGACTGCCAAATACAAGTATCACAGTATATCAGAGGCTGTCCAAGCGTGCTACGAGGGGCTGGTATTTTATGTAGCAGTCAAATGAGCAGCTTCTGGAATCAGACCCCCCCCCCCCCCCCCCACCACCACCATGCAAGAAAGCACATCATCATCAACATCATGGGAAATGTCCACAAGGGAGAATTGTTATTGTTTTACTATCCTTGTGGGTCCCCACTAGGATAGAACCAACCCACACACACACACTCTCTGACTTCTCCCTGTGTTGCTCCTGTGTTTCCAGTGGACCACATCCTGCAGATCCTTGGCCAGCCTCTAGGGGGTAATGGAGATTTCCAGTCCCCTCTCATCCCAGCCTTCCCATTCATCCAGACTGAGGCCATCCAGGGCAGCGAGGACTCTGACAGTATCCATCCCATCACTCTCCCCCCAACACTCAGCTTCATCAACGGGAAACACCAGGTCAGATTTACTGTGGTTGTCTGGATTTGTGAGATATATTCAGCCTCTCTTTCAAGGACAATGGAAGTAGAAAAGCAAAGTCAGGATGGGTTGCATAAAGTAACACAACCGGAAAATGAAAATTAATTCATTCATTTAGGTGACTCTGGAGCCAGAGCTGCCGGAGAAGGAGCAGGAGGCGAGAGGAGACCAGTTTGAGACGGCCACACCAGTCCACAGTGAACTGGGAGAAGAGCTGGATCATGACGAGGAGGAGAAGAGCCTCACTCCCTTTGACTATGGAACCATTCATACTGGAGAGACCAGAGAGTCCACTACTACAGACAGAGACACAGACAGAGACACAGACAGAGACACAACTACAGACAGAGACAGAGACACAGACAGAGACACATACAGAGACACAGACAGTCACACAACTTCAGACACAGACAGAGATACAGACAGACACACAACTTCTGACACAGACAGCGATACAGACAGAGACACAGACAGAGACACAGACAGAGACACAGACACATACAGAGACACAGACAGACACACAACTTCAGTCACAGACCGATATACAGACAGAGAGAGGACACAGACAGGAGGAAAGACAGAGAGCTCCAAAGAAACAACCCCTTCTTCCCTACACACATCCCCAGTCTCTTCCCCGGTCTCTTCCCCAGTCTCTTCCCCGGTCTCTTCCCCGGTCTCTTCCCCAGTCTCTTCCCTGGTCTCTTCCCCGGTCTCTTCCCCAGTCTCTTCCCCAGTCTCTTCCCCAGTCTCTTCCCCAGTCTCTTCCCCAGTCTCTTCCCCAGTCTCCTCCCCAGTTTCTTCCCCAGTCTCTTCCTCAGTCTCTTCCTCAGTCTCTTCCCCAGTCTCTTCCTCAGTCTCTTCCTCAGTCTCTTCCCCAGTCTCTTCCTCAGTCTCTTCCTCAGTCTCTTCCTCAGTCTCTTCCCCAGTCTCTTCCCCAGGCTCTTCCTCAGTCTCTTCCCCAGTCTCTTTCCCTGTCTCTTCCCCAGTCTCAGCCTCATCCCCTGGTTCCCCCGATACTTCCCCAGATGGCATCTTTCCCTATGAGGACATGGAGTGGTCGGGCGGCCTTACCCAGGAGGGCTCAGCAGATGCTACCCGGCCCACCCCAGCCTTAGATAGCCAACCAGGTGTGGTCACGGACGAGACAGAGATTGGAGGGGCAGAGAGCGTCACACACGCTTCATCTCACACACACTACACTTACACCAACGACACACAAACTCCCTTACAGACCGAGGTAGGAGACTTTGAGGGGTCTACGTCGACAGAAGAGGAAGGCTCGGCCCAGGATGTGTACCCACCTGAAGACCCCAGATTCACCAGCCCTGGCAGCCCTGGAGCCATTGAGGCTCCCCTGGTGGGGCCTGGGGTGGAGGGACAGGTGACTGTTACACCCGAACCGGGAGCCAGACCAGGAGCCAGACCAGCCCAGGCAGGAGGGACAGTAGGAGACCGCACTGCACATCACATAGACTCTTCTACACAGCACACAGACTACCCCCTCCAGCCTACCACGCAGGATAAAGATCTCTCGACTCATACTAAGGATCAGACCAGATACCCACCTACACATGGGAAGGACCAAACCACCCAGCATCCAACAGACGATAGGGATCACTCCACATACACTAAGGATCATACCAAATACCCCACTACACAAACCACCCAGCATCCAACAGACGATAGGGATCACTCCACATACACTAAGGATCATACCAAATACCCCACTACACAAACCACCCAGCATCCAACAGACGATAGGGATCACTCCACATACACTAAGGATCATACCAAATACCCCACTACACAAACCACCCAGCATCCAACACACGATAGGGATCACTCCACATACACTAAGGATCATACCAAATACCCCACTACACAAACCACCCAGCATCCAACACACGATAGAGATCACCCCACACACACTAAGGATCATACCAAATACCCCACTACACAAACCACCCAGCATCCAACACACGATAGAGATCACCCCACACACACTAAAGAGCAAACCAAACAACCCTCTCACCCTAGATTCCCCACCACCCACCACCAGGAGCAAACCAGCCTCTCTACCACAGATCAGAAGACCACACAGCACTTGAACCTGACACACACACCCCCTGCACACCCCTCCACTCCACCTCCCACCCGCCCCTCCACTCCACCTCCTGCACACCCCTCCACTCCACCTCCCACCCACTCCTCCACTCCACCTCCTGCACACTCCTCCACTCCACCTCCCACCCGCCCCTCCACTCCATCTTCTGCACACCCCTCCACTCCACCTCCCACCCGCCCCTCCACTCCACCTCCTGCCCACCCCTCCACTTCATCTCCCACCCTCCCCTCCACTCCACCTCCTGCCCACCCCTCCACTTCATCTCCCACCCTCCCCTCCACTCCACCTCCCGCCCGCCCCTCCACTCCACCTCCCACCCGCCCCTCCACTCCACCTCCTGCCCACCCCTCCACTTCATCTCCCACCCTCCCCTCCACTCCACCTCCTGCCCACCCCTCCACTTCATTTCCCACCCACCCCTCCACTCCACCTCCTGCCCGCCCCTCCACTTCATTTCCAACCCACCCCTCCACTCCACCTCCTGCCCGCCCCTCCCGCCCCATCCCTGACTGGGCCCTGACCACCCAGACCCTCCTGCCTGACGGGGAGGAGTTTGTGGATTATGACCATGTGAATGGTTCTCCTCTGCTGGAGGCCAGTCCCCCTGTTCCTGAGGAACCCCAATCCACCTATCAGCCTGAAACAGGAACTGACTACTACATCGAGGCCCAGACCGTCGATGTTAGACGTAGGTGTAAATCTCAGAGCCTATTCAATGTTTAACGATGGGTGTATGACGTCATCATGGCCATTAGTTGTTGTTGAATGTTGATGATAATAATGTTATTGATGATGATAATAATGTTATTGATGATGATAATAATGTTATTGATGATGATAATAATGTTATTGATGATGATAATAATGTTATTGATGATGATAATAATGTTATTGATGATAATAATGCTATTAATGATGATAATAATATTATTGATGATGATAATAATGTTATTGATGATAATGCTATTAATGATGATAATAATATTATTGATGATGATAATAATGTTATTAATGATGATAATAATGTTATTGATGATGATGATAATGTTCTTGATGATAATAATGTTATTGATGATGATGATGATGATACTGTTATTGATGGTAATAATGTTTTTGATGATGATAATAATGTTCTTGATGATAATACTAATGTTATTAATGATGATAATAATGATATTGATGATGATGATAATGTTATTGATGATGATAATGTTATTAATGATGATAATAATGTTATTGATGATGATAATAATGATATTGATGATGATGATAATGTTATTGATGATGATAATAATGTTATTGATGATGATAATAATGTTATTAATGATGATAATAATGTTCTTGATGATGATAATAATGTTATTAATGATGATAATAATGTTCTTGATGATAATAATGTTATTGATGATGATAATAATGTTATTGATGATGATAATAATGTTATTAATGATGATAATAATGTTCTTGATGATGATAATAATGTTATTAATGATGATAATAATGTTATTGATGATGATAATAATGTTATTGATGATGATAATGTTATTGATGATGATAATAATGTTATTAATGATGATAATAATGTTCTTGATGATAATAACGTTATTGATGATGATAATAATGTTCTTGATGATAATAATAATGTTATTGATGATGATGATGATGATGATAATGTTATTGATGATGATGATGATAATGTTCTTGATGATAATAATAATGTTATTGATGATGATAATAATGTTCTTGATGATAATAATAATGTTATTGATGATGATGATGATGATGATGATGATGATGATGATGATAATGTTATTGATGATGATGATAATAATGTTCTTGATGACAATGATGATGATGATGCTGATGATGATGACAATGGTAGCGATGACGATGTTAACTTTGCGATGATGCTAATGATAACTGTTGTGATGATGATGATATGTGTGTGTCTGTCTCAGCTCTGCGGCAGTGCACGATAAATGTGTGTCTGAACAAAGCATCTTGCTACCAGAGAGGCAACGAAAGCATCTGTGTGTGTGCACCTGGATACACCGGACAGCGTTGCGAGACAGGTACACGCACACACACACACACACACACACACACAAACACACACACACACACACAGTTATATTATATTCTATGTCATTTGTGTAGATGTTGATGAGTGCCAATCCAACCCGTGTGCTAATGGAGCCACCTGTATGGACGGAGTCAACTCCTTCAGCTGTGTGTGTCTACCCAGCTACACAGGACAGCTCTGTGAACAAGGTAACACACACACCAGTGCAGCTGCTTTAAAACCCTAATCAAAGCTTTTACAAAAAGAGGCAGCCTTTCAAGACAACTCACAGTTCTGTCCAAAAGTGGTAAATGGTTCTCGTGGAACTGCCAGCTCTTGGTCGTATTTAGTCAGTAAACAGACTCCATTCTCTGGATCAGGCTGAGAACACCATTGTCCAAGGTTGACTACAGCTGTGTATAGGGTGCATCACACACACAGGCACATTCACACACATACACACACACACACACACACACACACACACACACACACACACACACACACAGTGAGTCATGTCTATGCTCCCTGGATATCCCCTAATGCTGGGCGTTGGCTGCACACTAGATTAGTTCCAGCTCCATCCCCAGTACTGTTACTTTTACTCAGCACATATACTGTACATACATGCATACACCCAATAACATGTGCATTCACCCTCGTACTGTATCTGTAACAGTACATACAAAAATATCATGCTAAACAAACACACTGACAGCCACACCTGGAGAGACACAGCTGTGTTCTGATGCTAGTGGGCCAGAGGAGAGAGAGCAAGGACAGAATCAGTCCATTATTTTATTAGAAAGATGTTGCAGCTGTGGTGAACTGGATCAATGCAGGCGGTACTAACCACTGGCATGGACCAAACCAACTCTTTATCCAATACAGCGCTGATCGTTGACAAGTTTGTGTATGTTTGTGTTTGTGTGTGTGTGTGTGTGTGAGCATGTGTGTATGTAAGCGTGTGTGTGTGTGAGCATCTGTGTGTGTGTGTGTAGCCAGTGACAGGGGTATGATAAGTTAATAAAGCTGATCTGAAGCTCGCTGATGATAGACGCACCCTGAGGCCTTGATTAAAAGTCATTTCATTGTCAATTGCACTCAAGGTCCAACTGAAACTTCCTCCTTTATTTAACCCATCCCCTCTGAATCTGAGAGGGCGTTACCTGCCTTGCTCACGGGCAGAAATACAGATTTTTCACCTTGTTGGCTCAGGGATTTCAACTGGTCAACCTTTCGGTTACTGGCCCAGTGCTCTAACCGCTTGGCCACCTGCCGGCCCATAACCCCCCACCTGACACACATCACAGACATGCTCAGTCTACCAGTCTTGCTTTAACCCTTTATAATGTTTGCATGTTTCTCTAGACATTATAAATGATGATGTAACAAACACCTGCCCGTTCAGCCTGTACGATATGAATAACACTGGTCATTTGCCTTGAAACGAACTTAGCAACAAGACCCACGGGAAACACGCAAAACAGACCCGAGAAGGGATTTTTGCTGTCACGTTCTGACCTTTATTTCCTTTGTTTTGTCTTTATTTAGTATGGTCAGGGCGTGAGTTGGGGTGGGCAGTCTATGTTTGTTTATCTATGTTTTTCTATTTCTGTGTTTGGCCTGATATGGTTCTCAATCAGAGACAGGTGTTAGTCATTGTCTCTGATTGGGAACCATATTTAGGTAGCCTGTTTTGTGTTGGGTGTTGTGGGTGGTTGTCTTCAGTCTTCGTGTGTCTGCACCAGATAGAACTGTTTCGGTTTTGTTTATGTTCACCTTTATTGTTTTGTATTTCTTAGTGTTCAGTTTATGTTTAATAATAATAATAATAAACGTGATGGACACTTACCACGCTGCACCTTGGTCCTCTTCTTCTCCTCCAGACGACAACCGTTACATTTGCAGATTGGCATTCGTCGTATCAAGTGTCTCATCATTAAATTATGTCAACACATGATGTGTTGCTTTTCATAACATATTGAACCCATTCAACATTCTACAGTAGAACACTCAGAATAAACTTCAAGAAGAATGGAACTACTCTAAACAACTATTCAGAATTCTAATTCTATGACAACAGCTCATCCAAGCCAGCAGCATGCCGGATCACGGTTTTCTGACATAGCATTGTGGACCCACTAACATACACAAATCTTGCAAAGTCCCAAAACTACAAAGAGGGTTCAGTATGGAGCTACAGTCCCTTAATGATGTAATACATGCTCTGCTATTCTCCACTTACACAGGTGGATCAATGTGGGTGAATGCATGTGAGGGTGTGTGTGTGTTTGGCCTAGAGAACAGGGGAACTTGTGAGGGTTTCCAAAGCGGATAATGAGCTCAAACTGTGAGTCTGTGAGCTCATTCAGTCAGGGACCTTTTTAAACCAGCTGGAGCTCTTTCTCTTTTACAGTCCACCCTTCGTTTTAGTTTCTCTCTCTAACGCTCTCACTCTGTTTCTCTCTCTTCTCCTCTAATTTGGTGCAATTTGTTTCATCTCTGTGGATATTGTTAGCCATTGATTCATCTGTTAATCATTGATTCCTCTCTCTCCCACAGACACGGAGGTGTGTGAGTATGGCTGGCAGAAGTTCGAGAGCCATTGTTATAAGTACATCACCCACCGTCGGACATGGGATGCTGCCGAGAGAGAGTGTCGTGTCCAAGGAGCCCACCTAGCCAGTGTCCTGTCACAGGAGGAGCAGCTGTATGTCAACCGTAAGTCCCACCTCCCTTAGGTTGTCATTAGTCACAGGTAACAGGTCCAGGTTAGGGTGAGAGGTCAGACGGTAGAGAGTATGGAGCGTAGAGATATTGTGTGTCATATGTATCACTCAGGACTCCATAATGAAACTGTTTTGATGAGTCTGCACAACAAACTGTAAAAGACTGATGTTTGTGCAACATGCAGCTCAGGCTGTGGTAACAACATGACAACAGTTTTCCTAACTAGTTTATTGGGGACAGTTCAGAGTAGGGGGGACTCAGGTCATACCCTAGGGCTGCTTACTTACTGTACAGTAAGTATCCCCTCTGATTTGGTCTGTATCATTCATACACACACCGCAAACTACCCACTGGGCACAAACGTCAGCTCAACGTCTAGTTTTTATTTACATTTGGAGTTGTCAGGTAACGTGAATTCAGCGTAAAATCAACACATTTCACCATGTCATTGGTTTTAAAAGTTGGGTGACAAAAATATCTAATCAGTTTTCCACATGGATTCAACATCATCACATAAAATCTTTGGTTGAAATGACGTGTAAACAACGTTGATTCAACCAGAAAGGGGGAAAGAAGGAGAGATCGGCAGTGTTTTGGGGCTTAGAAAGCAGCCTTTGGGAACAGGAAGCTGGTGATTCACACATCTTAAAATGTATTTGTGATTTGCTGTTGTAGAGTTAGACAGATGCAGTCCTAACTGTTGTCTCTCACCCCCAGGTCTGGGCCATGACTACCAGTGGATCGGTCTGAACGACAAGATGTTTGAGAGAGACTTCCGCTGGACAGACGGCAGCGTCATGGTAAAACAGGAGAAAATCCCCTGATAAGATTCACTACATGGTCAAAAGTATGTGGACACCCCTTCAGATGAGTGGATTCGGCTATATCAGCCACACCCGTTGCTGACAGGTGAATAACATCCAGCACACAGCCATGCAATCTACATAGACAAACATTGGCAATAGAATGGCCCGTACTGAAGAGCTCAGTAACTTTCAGTGTGGCACCGTCATAGGATGCCACCTTTCCAACGAGTCAGTTCATCAAATTTCTGCCCTGCTAGAGCTGCTCTGGACAACTGTAAGTGCTGTTAATGTGAAGTGGAAACGTCGCAAAGTGGTTGGCCACACAAGCTGACAGAACGGGACTACCGAGAGTTGAAACGCGTAGCGTGTAAAAATTGTCTGTCCTCGGTTGCAACACTCACTACCGAGTTCCAAACTGCCTTTGGAAGCAACGTCAGCACAATAACTGTTCGTTGGGAGCTTCATGAAATGGGTTGCCATGGCCGAGCAGCCACACACAAGCCTAAGATCACCATGTGCAATGCCAAGCGTTGGCTGGAGTGGTGTAAAGGTCGCCATTGGACTCTGGAGCAGTGGAATCACGCTTCACCATCTGACAGTCCGACGGACGAATCTGGGTTTGGCGGATTCCAGGAGAAAGTTACCTGCCCGAATGCAGAGTGCCAACTGTAAAGTTTGGTGGAGGAGGAATAATGGTCTGGGGCTGTGTTTCATGGTTCGGGCTAGGTGCTTCCAACTTTGTAGCAACAGTTTGTGGAAGAACTTGACTGGCTTGCACAGAGCTCTAACCTCAACACTATCGAACACCTTTGGGATGAATTGGAACGCCGACGGCCTAATCGACCAACATCAGTGCCCGACCTCATTAATGCTCTTGTGGCTGAATGGAAGGAAGTACCCACAGCAATATTCCAACATCTAGTGGAAAGCCTTCCCAGAAGAGTGGAGGCTGTTATAGCAGCAAAGGGGGGACCAACTCCATATTAATGCCCATGATTTTGGAATGAGACGTTCGACGAGCAGGTGTCCACATAGTTTTGGCCATGTAGTGTATGATATGATGTGATATGATATGGGTGTTACAAATGGTTTTAAGACACAAACACACACACACACACACATACTACGCAGAGAATGTCTAGCTGTTTTCTCTGTATGAAGTATGAGCTGAGATATGGAGTAAGGACAGTGTGTGTGTGTGTTTGTGTGTGTGTGTGTTTGCTACGCACACAAGAGAGAGACACAGATGATACTGTTGAAACAATGTTGTTTTTTAACGGCGTTATCGCTCAGTACTGCAAGACACAACCTTGTTCAGTTCTAAGTGTACATGTGTGTGTTTGAGTTAACATGCATTGATGCATAGCTGTAGCCGTTTGGACCAGGGACACTGCAACAAAAAAATCCTAAAGAAGAGAAGGGGGAGGCGGGGAAAATTGGGCAGAATTCCCCCTGTCCCAATGCCAGAGGGTGGTGCTGGTGGTCCGTGGTTAGCTAAACATCTGGTTCAGTTTCACAGTAGAGATTACAGGTCTGGCTCACTGAGATGGAGCAATAGCGCCCCCGTGTGACCTCTTTGTGTAATACAGCCACATGCTAACTCCACCTCAGCACTATTCTGTCACAGTAGGAGTCTCCACTGGGTTCTTTCCTCTAGAGGCTGTTTGTAAGTAAAGCTTCTGACAGCTTACAGAAAAGCAGGGTTAACAAAGGAAACTTGTTTATAAACCAATAGGCTTGTTAAAAAGTACTGGCATCTGGTTCCTATAGTGGCTAGTGATGAATGAGATAGGTAAAGAAGTTACAATGAGATTCCTCCCTGTGTTATACAGTGACTACCTTATAGGTCAGGTATACTGTGAATGATGATCTTATACAGTAAGGGCTGTGTGAGCTATCAGGGTAACTGTGGAGCTGCTAATGAATATGACTGTAGTAAAAAGGTCTAAACTTTTGGGATGATGAAAGTGTGTGATTGTTTGTTTGCAGCAATATGAGCACTGGCGTCCCAACCAGCCAGACAGTTTCTTCCAGTCTGGAGAGGACTGTGTGGTGATGATCTGGCATGAGGGAGGACAGTGGAACGATGTACCCTGCAACTACCACCTCACCTTCACCTGCAAGAAGGGCACAGGTAACACAAACACAAATGGGGAAATTCCAGTTCAATTCCAGTCAATTCAGAAAGTAAACCAAATTTCAATTTTTCTCGTTGAAAAACGTTGAAGAGAATTGGCATGGGTCCTCAGATCCTCAAAAGGTTTTACAGCTGCTCCATCGAGAGCATCCTGACTGGTTGCATCACTGCCTGGTATGGCAACTGCTCGGCCTCCGACCGCAAGGCACGACAGAGGGTAGTGCGTACGGCCCAGTACATCTTCGGGGCAAAGCTTCCTGCCATCCAGGACCGCTATACCAGGCGGTGTCAGAGGAAGGCCCTAAAAATTGTCAAAGACTCCAGGCACCCTAGTATAGACTGTTCTCTCTGCTACCGCACGGCAAGCGGTACCAGAGCACCAAGTCTAGGTCCAAGAGGCTTCTAAACAGCTTCTACCCCCAAGCCATAAGACTCCTGAACAGCTAATCAAATGGCTACTCAGACATGCCCTCTCACACTCACACACACACACACACACACACACACACACACACACACACACACACACACACACACACACACCTTAACCCTGTCCTCTCTCCTCCCTCCAGTCTCTTGCAGCCAGCCCCCATTAGTGAAAGATGCCTGTGTGTTTGGTTCTATGAAGCCTCGTTATGAGATCAACACTCTGGTTCGTTACCACTGTAAAAACGGCTTCATACAGAGACATGTCCCTACCATCCGCTGCCGTGACAATGGCCAATGGGACAGCCCCAAGATCACCTGTATGAGCCGTGAGTACCTTCCATTTCCGCTGTCTCAATGACAACCGGAACTGACTACCAACTAATCAGGGCCTTGATGCAACGACATTAACGATCTCTGTTTTTGTTTTTTCAGCCGCTACCTACCAGAAGGCTTTCGTTTCTAGGCAACGTACCGATAATCACAAACATAACCAGAAACAGAACAATCACAACAATCAAAACCAGCACCAATACAACTATCGAAACCAACAATACAACAATTAAAACAACCAAGACCAACAGAAGAATACAACCAGCAACGTCAGGGCAGCCGTAACCAGCAGCAACAGAGCCAGAGAGAGATGAGACATCAACACTAATCTGATCTCTGGTCAGTCCTTAAAAGTGCAGATAAGGTTGCAAAATTCCAGGAACTTTCCCAAAATTCCAAAGTTTTCCAGAAATCCTGGTTGGAGGATTCTGAATTTCCTGCTTATTCCCTCCTGATTCCAAGACTCTTCCAACTGGGATTTCTGGAATTGTGAGTAATGTACTAATCCCAGACCAAGTCAGATCGGATCCAAGGGGCTAGCTAGGGCCAGACCCATTGACATACATTCAGAACTATTTATAAATATGTATAGCTATGGCTCTGGATAGGGCCATGTGGTATTTCACAAGGCATAATCATAATCAGCCAGCTAACTCTGATCAACTCTGATATAACACAGGTTTAATAAACATTGTTACATAGAGTATTGAGTCCATTTCAAATTCAACTAGGACAAATTAAGTTTCAGAATATTTTTGAAGTTAGTTGGCTAACTTGATCTTGATCTTGCTTAGTGAAATCCACCCCAGATCACGTCTGATTCTTCCTACAACAACACACAGTGCCTTAATGGTTAACACAGCAACAGGGTCCATCTCTAGAACAGGAGAGCTTTTCTATGCCTGCTCAAGAGGGACACATCTCAATCCAATGCTTTCTGAAAATGTCCACTTTATCCTGATAAATAATCCACTGAAAAGACATATAAAATATATCATTATCTCACTACTAGAATGTCTGCCTGTGCCCTGGTGACAAGTTTGCAATTATTCCAGTGAAAGAGACCCTAGTTTCTTATTTGGAATAATGAGCATTCACATAATCACATCAGCAATTTATGAAGGTATATATGAATCATTCCATATTTTCTGCTCACAGAATGGAAGATAGAAGTTGATTGTTCTCATATACAACCCCCCCCCCCCTTCAGAACAGCTTCAATTAATCTGGGCATGGACTCTACAAGGTGTTGAAAGCGTTCCATGCTGGTCCATGTTGACTCCAATGCTTCCCACAGTTGTGTCAAGTTGGCTAATGTCCTTTGGGTGGTGGACCATTATTGATAAATACGGAAAACTGTTGAGTGTTAAAAACCCAGCAGCGTTGAAGTTCTTGACACAAACCAGTGCTCCTACTACCATACCCTGTTCAAAGGCACTTAAATCTTTTGTCTTGCCCATTCATCCACTGAATGACACACATACACAATCCATGCCTCAAGGCTTAAAAATCCTTCTTTAACCTTCTCCCCTTCATCTACACTGATTTAAGGGGATTTAACAGGTGACATCAATAAGGGACCATAGCTTTCACCTGGATTTACCTGGTCAGTCTATGTCATGGAAAGAGCAGGTGTTCTTAGTGTTTTGTATACTCAGTGTAGACTTGATTCAATATTGTGCATACAGACAAGGCAGTATGTAATGTGAATTCATTTTATGTAAAAAAATAAATAAAAAAGGAGCCACATGTTTATCACCATCTTTGGTCAATTAAAAAGTCACTATGAAGTGCAATCATTGTTCATGACAAGTGACTGTTAACATATGGAGCATAGAACTGATATCTGTGACAGTCACCTCCTGCGTATTAAAAAACATCAGTAATACCTTCATCTTAAAGATAATGTTTTTAAAAGGGAGTGTTTACAAAAAAAGTATTCTTATACAAACAGTATGTATACAATGATAAAGAGGGAAAATATAGAGTATAATGAATGTCAGGTATGTGGGTGAATGTGTGCTGTGGCTAGAGACCTGACTCATAAGATAGAGGATAAAAGTTATATATGAAGACATATCCATTTAATTTATTGTATATGTTACACCATTGAATGGACTGTGATACTGTTAAAGGTCATGAGAACTGAAGGGATTTTTACAACAATGACTTCTTTTGCTGCTTACAGAAATCTGTCTTGTTGTACGTTGCAGAGAAAGACCCTAACCTTACATTATGTCTCCTTTCAGTTCTTTATGTTGCACACGACCTGTTTAGTAAAGTTAAACAATCCAGATATCTGAGCTGTTACCGTGCTGGGCAGGGGGTTGACCTGTACCCGAGAATCACCCCAAACTGCTCTCAACAGAACCAACTTTGAGAAACATTCAGGTGTTCCCCTGCTCAGACAATGCATGCATCAACCAATGGATGCGTGCCAGATCATTGACTGTGCCGTTAGGCGCCAGATTGCTGTAACATATGAATTTGTTGGCTGATACGTAAAATACCTATCCAGGCACATCTAAGCAGAGTAACACAACCTCAAAGACACTTGAACTATGACCTTTTAGAAATACAAATTATTTCTTTTTACGTAAGGAACATTATTGGTCCCCAAAAAATAGCTCAAATACTTTTCAGTATATCCTGTTACTATCGTCTGTAAAATATCTGTATAAATCAATTGCTCCTGATTAAGCATGAACAACAGTACAAAGAGGAGACTGTATTGAACGTTTATCGGCTAATATCGCTGTTCCTCAGTTAGAGGATTCTGCTGCATTTGTCTTCTTTGTTTACTGCTTTCATACATTCTGTTTGCTCTGTTTTATCATCCATGTCTGTTTCTACCCAGAGAGTGTTGGGGATACTGTATCGGAGGAGGCAGTGGGAATGTGATTTATCAGAGAATCCTTTTCTGTTTTTATGTTTATGTTTATGTTGTGTATGTCGCCAAAGACCCACTAATAATGTACCTATACACCATCCTCTGCTCCATCGCAACTTCTGCTGTGTGTGCAATAAAAATATTATAACGGATTTCATCCTTGTGTATCAATGTTCTCTCGCTTCATATCTCAATGCAGAAGATTAGTCATTACATGCACTGGAGCGTGTTGAAAATTATACAAATATTGTCTTTACCTGCAATAAGTATTGATTACCAACAGAGGGAGACACTGTACTTTATTTTAGAGAGGGGATACATTCTAATGTATAATGCTTAAAGAGTGATGATATACTCTCATAATGTGAATGAACAAATAAGTGACTGAAGTGAGTGAATGAGTCTATCTTTCCTGTCTGTCTGTCAGTCCAGCCCTGCTGTATGTCCTGGCAACAGCTGAAGGCTGGGTGGGGGACATGAAAATAGCCCTTTGCTCTGGAAACCAGCATGAAAATATGAAACGCCGCCAGCAAACCAACCACCCTCATGACGTCATCCAGCTTCTAAAACAATCTGCTACTTTGAAAGAAATTTTTCAGTAACAAGATCAAGGAACAGAACAGGAATACCACGAAAAGACACCTGTATACTTCTGTAATTCCTCAAACTGGCAGGAAAACACTTATGCAAACGTCCCCCACGTTTGGAAACACGTACATTACTGAGGGCCTGAATGTGTGTGTTGGTACCCCTATCCTCCTACTATATCCCCTAACCCTATCCTCCTACTATATCCCCTAACCCTATCCTCCTACTATATCCCCTAACCCTATCCTCCTACTATATCCCCTAACCCTATCCTCCTACTATATCCCCTAACCCTATCCTCCTACTATATCCCCTAACCCTATCCTCCTACTATATCCCCTAACCCTATCCTCCTACTATATCCCCTAACCCTATCCTCCTACTATATCCCCTAACCCTATCCTCCTACTAAATTCTCTATCGCTATCCTCTACCGCTATCCTCCTACGCAATCCTCTACCCCAATCCTCCTACTATATCCTATCCCCCTATCCTCCTACTATATCCCCTACCCCTATCCTCTTACCAAATCCTCTACCACTATCCTACTACTATATCCTCTACCCATATCCTTATACTATATCCTCTACCCCTATCATCCCACTATATCCTCTACCAGTATCCTCTTACTATATCGTCTACCACTATAGTCCAACTGTATCCTCTACCCCTATCCTCCTACTATATCCTCTACCCCTATCATCACACTATATCCTCTACCCCTATCCACCAACTATATCCTCCTACTATATCCTCTACCCCTATCATCACAACCCAGACAGGAAGATCACGTCAATGACTCAACGCACTCAAGTGACGCACCCCTCCTAGGGACGGCATGAAAGAGCACCAGTAAGCCAGTGACTCAGCCCCTGTAATAGGGTTAGAGGCAGAGAATCCCAGTGGAGAGAGGGGAACCGGCCAGGCAGAGACAGCAAGGGCGGTTCGTTGCTCCAGAGCTTTTCCGTTGACCTTCACACTCCTGGGCCAGACTACACTCAATCATATGACCCACTGAAGAGATGAGTCTTCAGTAAAGACTTAAAGGTTGAGACCGAGTCTGCGTCTCTCACATGGGTAGGCAGACCATTCCATAAAAATGGAGCTCTATAGGAGAAAGCTCTGCCTCCAGCTGTTTGCTTAGAAATTCTAGGGACAATTAGGAGGCCTGCGTCTTGTGACCGTAGCGTACGTGTAGGCATGTACAGCAGGACCAAATCGGAAAGATAGGTAGGAGCAAGCCCATGTAATGCTTTGTAGGTTAGCAGTAAAACCTTGATATCCTCTTCTACTATCCTACTAAATCCTCTTCCCCTATCGTCCTCCTATATCCTCTACCGCTATGCCTCTACTTCATCGTCTACACATTTTCTCCTACTATATTCTCTACCCCTATCCTCCTAATATATCCTCTATACTCTCTTCCTACTATATCCCCTACCTATATCTTCCTACTGCAAACTCGACACCTATCCTTTTACTTTATCCTATTCCCCATCCTCCTTCTTATTCCTCTACCCCTATTATCCTATCTATATCAACTACCCCTATATCCTCTACCCCTATCCTATTACTGTTTCCCCCACCCCTATCCTCCAACTATATCCTCTTCCCATATCCTCCTACTATATCTTCTATCACTATCCTCCTACTATATCCTCTACCCCTTTCCACCTACAATATACTCTACCCCTATCATCCTAACATATTGTCTACCTGTATCCACCTACTAGGTGCTCCGTGGGATTTTCAAAGTTTTGGATATTTTTTATTACTCAACCCTGATCTGTGCTTCTCCACAATTTTGTCCCTGACCTGTTTGGAGTGCTCCTTGGTCTTCATGGTGCTGCTTGCTTGGTGGTGCTCCTTGCCCTCAGACTCTGGGGCCTTTCAGAACAGGTGTGTATATATACTGAGATCATGTGACAGATCATGTGACAGTTAGATTGCACACAGGTGGACTTTATTTAACTAAATATGTGACTTCTGGAGGTAATTGGATGCACCAGATCGTTTTTAGGGGCTTTATAGCAAAGGGGGTGAATACATATGCACGCACCACTTTTCCGTTTTTTATTATAATTTTTTTCATTTCACTTCACCAATATGGACTATTTTGTGTATGTCCATTACATGAAATCCAAATAAAAATCTATTTAAATTACAGGTTGTAATGCAACAAAATAGGGAAAACACCAAGGGGGATGAATACTTTTGCAAGGCACTGTAGGTGGATGTAGTGGCGCCCTCTGGTGTCCCTGGGTGGAGGTGGACACCTGGGGGTCGGGCCCCCTCCCTGGGTCAGCCTCAGCCCTCTCCAGCTCCTCCCCCCATATCCCTGGGGAAGAGAGCTGGCTGGAGTGGCCCCCGTCCCCAGGGGTCAGCCCACCCAGTCTCTGGAGCAAGACTCTAGTCTCTGAGTTAGAGCATTTTTTAAATTATTACATTTTTTACCTTTATTTAACTAGGCAAGTCAGTTAAGAACAAAATCTTATTTTCAATGACAGCCTAGGAACCGTGACTTAACTGCCTTGTTCAGAGGCAGAACAACAGATTTTTACATTGTCAGCTCAGGGATTTGATCTTGCAACCTTTTGGTAACTAGTCCAACGCTCTAACCACTAGGCTACCTGCCACCCCATTAACAACCCCTGTAAATCCACACTGGACAGGTGTAATGAACGCGTGTTAAAATGGCCTGTAATCACCTGTAAATGCACACTGAACAGGTGTAACAGGGGGAATATACACGGCTGTGACTATAACCGAAGATAATTCTCTTGGGAGGTAACATTTGGTTGTGAGGTATTCTAGATCGGGTGAACAAAAGGACTTGAGTTTCTGTAAGTTATCACAATCACACCATGTGTAGTTAATCATGAAACATGAAACACGCCCTTCTTCTTCCCGGCTATATGTAATAACACACAAAAATGACTTGGCTAACAATGTAAGAAATAACACTGCAAAGTTGCCTAGGGGCTAGAAGCATGGCTGCCCTCTCTATCGGCACCATTTTATATATTGACTACGTCCGTCATAGCTCGCTCATTAATGTCTTATTCGAAATTACGGATTGCATCTTATCCGCTTGTCGTCCCCTTATGCCATAGTTTGTGTATCTCAATTGTCAGTAGAAACCACATTTGTTTAAGCAAGTCAGCCATATCAGCTATGTTTTTTAAAGGCAGTAAATGAGGCTGAATGAACTGTTTCACTGAATGGGGCTCAATGAGAAATAGTTAATGACAAATCACGATTAACCTTCTAAGACAGGGGTAGGCAATTCCAGTCCTTGAGGACCTGATTGGTGTCACAGTTTTGCCCCAGCCCCAGCTAACACACCTGATTCCACTAATCACCTAATCATGATCTTCAGTTTAGAATGCAGTTTGATTAATCAGCTGTGTTTGCTAGGGATGGAGAAAAAGTATGACACCAATCAGTCCCTGAGGACTGGAGTGGCCCACCAGTGTTCTGAGATGACATGGTAGTTTGTCTAGATAGAGAATGGCAGATCAAGCTGTAAACAAAAATGGCTGGTCGTAATTCAGGCAATTCACTTAAAACAAACAGTGGAAATAAAATGCAACTTTAAATATCTACTTGTAAAATATAAGATCTAGCATCACTTGTATATTTTGTACTCAAAATAAAAACATTTTAAAAATCTCAAATATTTACATTGCATTCAGTCACAGAATATGCCACCTATTCTAGTTAATGTATTGCTGCTATACTGCACATCTACAGCTGGGTCAGAAAATACTTTTGGGGTTTGAGGATGCACAGGATAAAACACTGTTGCCAGGTGGCTACCACATGACAATTGTGCAGAATGTCACAGTATTAACTTGCTGAAAATAGTCATACTAAGACAAAATATAAAGCTAACTGAACAAAAAAAAGTATATGGTTGTGATGCCTTTTTTGAAAAGTAAGCTCTTGATTAACTTAAGGTGCTTACATGGATACTGTCTGTAAGTGCCCTTGCAGATTGTAATGGTTTTAAATAAGATACTGTGGATTTGATCAACAGAAGGGTTGTCTTCCCTCTGGAAAGGGGACTGCGACTATTACAGAAGCTTAACTAAGCAATTCTACCATGCAGAGGACTGGGGAGGAATTTGACAGTGAACTGGAATTAGCAAAGCCAAATCATAGACTTTGGGTATAAAATACAATCGTTCATAGTGCATTTCAATACAACCAAAACATTTTTATACTCAGTTAACACTAGGCTACATCTCTATACCAAAAATATACACAACAAACTATAAATCCCCCAAAATATGTCTAAATGCTATTTTTGAATGTCGTGGGTTTGAGGGGGATCGTTAATCCCTTTTTTTTTTTACGTACGAAATCCAAAAATAAATAAATTTAAACGTCCGAAATGATCATTGTTAGAGCCGATTTGGACATATTTCTATAAAAGACAGAACATACAGAGCTCCATGTACGTGTGTAAATATATGAATGTATAGGATGAAATATTAGGTACATACCTTTATGATTTATATTTACCTGATTGAGATATATTCCTTTGTTATTAGTGTACTTAGTTTTTAGCTCCCCCTCTTGCTCATTCATCGTACTGTGGTAAGTGTGTTAGTGACAGGATAAAGGCAAGAAGTTGGGACTCCGGGGGAGACCTAGCTGGACAGGGGAGTGGTATAGCCTTTTGACCATACAGACACAAACAAACAAACACAAACAGGTCATATTATGTATTTTTCACATCAAGTAATCTATGCTTTAAGTTGATTGGAGAAGTATTTTTTGTTAGATATAAGAAGAATAAATATTTTTGTTGAACCATATCCCTGGATCTCATTGAATGTTTTGGCCGCTTGGGAACTTCAAATGTGGACTGTATGCGTCTGAAACAAACCCGCTTCAGGCTTGGGCAGTGGCTATTGTCAAGACGAAAGGAAGCCACTACAATCTTCAAAAATACGGAAGAACTCTTCCGAATTTTTTTCACCTGGGACGCATGCAGACGCCTTACCTCTGCCCCCCCCCCCAGCTTCCCATACTTACAGCACTTACACCCAGCCCTGTCCCCCTGCACCGACACTCAGCCTTTACTCCCATCCCCTTACATTGAATGTCTGACTTTCTGATTTGTAAATTTACTGCAGTGCCCAACATTGACCAGCAGGTGGCAATGATACTCTCTTCTCAGACTGTAAATTACAACCTGTTAGCTGCATTTGTTTTGTCAGGAGGGGATGGAAAAGCATTGAGACGATTTGTCATCGAAGCAATTTTACTCATGGGTCCAAAGAGATAAGAGAAGCTAATATTGGTACGCACTGTTCAATCTTTACAGCCGAGAGCAATAATATGACTATAATTAAAGAACATCCCTACCATCTGCTGGCTGGATCGGTCTTCTTCATTGAATTGAAACAGTTTTAGATTTTAGAGATGATTAACTAAAATATGAAGACGGCACCATGCTGTATGATAGCATAAACCCTCTAATGCTCGTCACTAGTTAACAAAGTCACAAACCCTACCCATTTTTACATTTTAGCAGACGCTCTTATCCAGAGCGACACTGTAGTGAGTGCATTCATTATCATACTTGTTTAGTAATTTAGTAGTCAATACCACAGCCCTGGCGTTGCAAGCACTATGCTCTACCAACTGAGCTACATTTTTAAAATCAGATTTTAAACCTAACCCACACTGCTAACCTTATGTTGAACATTAATTCAAGTTTAAAATCCGAAATGTACGTTTTTGTTTTCATGACATTTTACGATAGACCTTTAGACAATTTTGTCTTTGTGACTGGATTTTCTAATAACCAAAGAGGCAAGGGGGGGGGGGGGGAGTTTACTCCAAGTGCCTGTGCAAAGGTGAAAGTGAAAGTTCTGTCTCAGTATAGGCCTGAGGTGCTGATTGTTCTGTTTATACGAGTAGACATATATAGTGAATATTAGAGCATGGTTATGGATTTAAATAAACTATTTTTAATCTTAAGTGGAGGACATGAAGACCAGTTAAGGTAAGAGGAGATCTCGGTATATTTCACTTTCCAAACTAGACACAACAGTCCTGTTTTAAAACAATGAGGACTGGAGAAAGAGGAAGTGATGTTTGTATCTGTGTGATTGAGCAAAATAGAGAATTTGATTAATGGTAATTGTCACATCTGCTCCTGCAACGCCTTCCACTGCTCGGCCTGTGTCTCCTTGACCTGCTGCCACTCCCCCAGTACTCTCTCCCTCTCCCTCTCTCTCTTTCTCTGTGATTGTGGGCGGAGACAGGTGTGCTGGAGTGAGAGCAGATCCCCACCAGCTGCAACCTGTTCCATAATCAAGCCCTCTACAAATACTAAGCCCTGCCACTTCCATGCTGCCAGATCGTAATCTCTGCTCAGTCAGTCTACGGTTCTAGCCGTTTGTTACACTTCAAATCCTGTTGTGCCTGTTTTCCCTTGCCTGACGCTGTTTTCCTCTCCGCTACAGTTCTGCCCGCTCTGACTCTGGTCCCTGTCTCCAGTCCCACGTCTCGTCAGTCCTGCTACTCTGTCCTGGATTCCCCACTCTACTACTCCCTTGGATTCCCTTCCGGACATGAATACCATGTTTCAACCCCTCTGTGTTTTCAATAAATACAGTTGAAGTCAGAAGTTTACATACACTTAGATTGGAGTCATTAAAACTCGTTTTTCAACCACTTCACACATTTCTTGTTAACAAACTATAGTTTAGGCAAGTCGGCTAGGACATCTACTGTGTGCATGACACAAGTACTTTTTCCAACAATTGTTTAGATTATTTAACTTATAATTCAATGTATCACAATTCCAGTGGGTCAGAAGTTTACATACACTAGGTTGACTGTTCCTTTAAACAGCTTGGAAAATTATGCCATGGCTTTAGAAGCTTCTGATAGGATAATTGACATAATTTGAGTCAATTGGAGGTGTACCTGTGGATGTATTTCAAGGCCTACCTTCAAACTCAGTGCCTCTTCGCTTGACATCATGGGGAAATCAAAAGAAATCAGCCAAGACCTCAGAAAATAATTGTAGGCCTCCGCAAGTCTGATTCATCCTTGGGAGCAACTTCCAAACGCCTGAAGGTACCACATTCATCTGTACAAACAATAGTACGCAAGTATAAACACCATGGGACCACGCAGCCGTCATACCGCTCAGGAAGGAGACGCGTTCTGTCTTCTAGAGATGAACGTGCTTTGGTGCGAAAAGTGCAAATCAATGCCAGAACAACAGCAAAGGGCCTTGTGAAGATGCAGGAGGAAACAGGTACCAAAGTAGCTATATCCACAGTAAAATGAGTCCTATATCAACATAACATGGAAAGGCTGCTCAGCAAGGAAGAAGCTACTGCTCCAAAACTGCCATAAAAAATCCAGACTGGTTTGCAACTGCACATGGGGACAAAGATAGTACTTTTTGGAGAAATGTCCTCTGGTCTGATGAAACAAAAATTGAACTGTTTGGTCATAATGACCATCATTATGATTGGAGGAAAAAGTGGGACTGGTGCACTTCACAAAATAGATGGCTTCATGAGGCAGGAAAATTATGTGGATATATTGAAGCAACATCTCAAGACATCAGTCAGGAAGTTAAAGCTTGGTCGCAAATGGGTCTTCCAAATGGACAATGACCCCAAGCATACTTCCAAAGTTGTGGCAAAATGGCTTAAGGACAACAAAGTCAAGGTATTGGAGTGGCCATCACAAAGCCCTGACCTCAATCCTATAGAAAATTTGTGGGCAGAACTGAAAAAGTGTGTGCGAGCAAAGAGGCCTACAAACCTGAATCAGTTACACCAGCTCTGTCAGGAGGAATGGGCCAAAATTCACCCAACTTATTGTGGGAAGCTTGTGGAAGGCTCCTCAAAACGTTTGACCCAAGTTAAACAATTTAAAGGCAATGCTTACTTCATCCCAGTCTCCTCGTCTGAGTTTGCTCTTGGGTTCCACTCTGCGTAACAGTAATGACGTAAATATAAATGTTTTCTCTTATTATAGTTAAAATGGCAGAGTCCAGAGTTCATTGTAAGTCAACATGCTATAATTCATTATTAACTTTTCTTTCGTGTATCTGGGAGAACAGTACTAAACCAACTATTGAAAATGAAATGTGTTTGTGGTTTTATTTCTCATTATGTGTCAGTGGATGAAATGTGTTTGTAACATGAGGAGTTGTAGCTGAGTTTGTCTGTGAAACGGCTCTACTGCTCCACAGTGACCTTTCCCTCCAAACATGTATTTTTATTATATAACCCATTCAATCCAGTCAGACACAGTACGGAAGAAAAAACATTTGTACTTTACAGGCTCTAGAGAAGTTAAAGTTGTATATATCAACAAATAAGTTGGGCTCCCGAGTTGCGCAGTGGTCTAAGGCACTACATCTCAGTGCAAGAGGCGTCTCTATGGACTCTGGTTCAATTCCAGGCTGTATCACAACCGGCCATTATTGGGAGTCCCATAGGGTGGAGCACAATTGGTCCAGCTTCGTTAGGGTTTGGCTGGGGTAGGCTGTCATTGTAAATAAGAATTTGTTCTTAACTTGCCTAGTTATTATTTATTTAAATTAAAAAAAGATTTATCCAGAGCAAATTAGGATTAAGTGCCTTGCTCAAGGGCATATCAACAAATGTTTTCCTAGTTGCCTCAGGGAGTCAAACCAGCAATGTTTCAGTTACTGGCCCAATGCACTCAAGTGTTAGGCTATCTACCAAACATTTCTGACTAATGGGAAAATACAGTGCCTCTAAATTATTCTATGTATTTAGTCATAGCAGATAATTTTTTTCTTCAGTAGATTTAAGTTGAGTTAGGTTAAGGATATACTTGATCAAAATGATGTTACAGATTTTACCATTATTCATTAGCCATTAGCCTAAATCAGTGATTTTTACTGTAAAACATATTTTGTTATTTCAGGGGGAATTGGCCATGTATAGACCCATAAACCGAACTAGTATAATAATGTAACTGATATTTAATGTTATTAGGTTTGTTTAGTGTCTCTTGCACAATTGTAGACCTGGTTTGTATGAATGTTGAGGCTTGGGCATGTCACGTTCGTCTTCCTCCTCTTCTGAGTAGGAGTAGTTGGAAGGATCGGAGGACCAATATGCAGCATGGTAAGTGTTCATCTTGAATTTATTTAGAAAAGAGAACACTGAACGAACTATACAAAAACAACGAACGTGAAGCTGACACAAAACACTACACATAGACAATCACCCACAACCCACAATGACAAAACAGGCTACCTAAATATGGCTCCCAATCAGAGACAACGACAAACACCTGCCTCTGATTGAGAACCATATCAGGCCAAACACATAGAAATAGGCAAACTAGACGTACAACATAGAATGCCCACACAGATCACACCCTGACCAAACAAAACATAGAAACATACAAAGCAAACTATGGTCAGGGCGTGACAGCACCCCCCAAAACCTAAACCTATAGGGGAAGGTCTGGGTGGGCATCTGTCCACGGTGGCGGCTCTTGCGCGGGATGTGGCCCCCACTCCACCATAGTCATTACTCGCTTCAGTGGCCTCTTAGGAGCGGCGAACCTCGCCGCCAACCTTGGACTGGCAACCCTACTAAAGGGCCCCACTGGACTGAGGAGCGCCTCTGGACGGAGGGGCAGCTCCGGACCGAGGGGCAGCTCCGGACCGAGGGGCAGCTCCGGACCGAGGGGCAGCTCCGGACCGAGGGGCAGCTACGGACCGAGGGGCAGCTCCGGACCGAGGGGCAGCTCCGGACCGAGGGGCAGCTCAAGACTGAGGGGCAGCTCAAGACTGAGGGGCAGCTCCGGACTGAGGGGCAGCTCCGGACTGAGGGGCAGCTCTGGACTGAAGGACGGCTCTGGCGGCTCCTGACTGACGGACGGCTCTGGCGGCTCCTGACTGACGGACGGCTCTGGCGGCTCAGGACAGACGGGCGGCTCTGGCGGCTTAGGACAGACGGGCGGCTCTGGCGGCTCAGGACAGACGGGCGGCTCTGGCGGCTCTGGACAGACGGGCGGCTCTGGACAGACGGACGGCTCTGGACAGACGGGCGGCTCTGACGGCTCAGGACAGATGGGCAGCTCTGAAGGCGCTGGACAGACGGGCGGCTCAGGCGGCGCTGGACAGACGGTCGGCTCAGGCGGCGCTGGACAGACGGTCGGCTCAGGCGGCGCTGGACAGACGGGAGCACCTGTAGTGAGGAGACGGAGAGACAGCCTGGTGCGAGGGGCTGCCACCGGAGGCCTGGTGTGTGGAGGTGGCACCGGATAGACCGAACCATGGAGGCGCACTACAGGTCTCGAGCACCGAGCCTGCCCAACCCTACCTGGCTGAATGCTTCCCGTAGCCATGCCAGTGCGGCGAGGTGGAATAGCCCGCACTGGGCTGTGCTGGCGATCCGGGGACACCATGCGTAGGGCTGGTGCCATGTACCCCGGCCCGAGGAGACGCACTGGAGACCAGATGCGCTGAGCCGGCTTCATGGCACCTGGCTCGATGCCCACTCTAGCCCGGCCGATACGAGGCGCTGCTATGTACTGCACCGGGCTATGCCTGCTCACCGGGGACAGGGTGCGCCTCACGGCATAACTCGGTGCCTGCCCGGTCCTTCTCTCTCCACGGTAAGCACGGGGAGTTGGCTCAGGTCTCCTACCTGACTTAACCACACTCCCCGTGTCCCCCCCCCCCCCCCAAGTAATTTTTGGGGCTGACTCTCGGGCTTCCAACCGCGCTTTCGTGCTGCCTCCTCATACCACCGCCTCTCAGCTTTCGCTGCCTCCAGCTCTGCTTTGGGGCGGCGATATTCACTAACCTGAGCCCAGGGTCCCTTGCCGCCCAGAATCTCCTCCCAGGTCCAGGAGTCCTGCGATCACTGCTGCTGCTGCTGCTGCCCGTTACCACGCTGCTTGGTCCTTTGGTGGTGGGTGATTCTGTCACGTTCGTCTTCCTCCTCTTCTGAGGAAGGATCGGAGGACCAATATGGAGCATGGTAAGTGTTCATCTTGAATTTATTTAGAAAAGAGAACAATGAACGAACTCACGCTAGCAGCTGTTTTGTATGATGTTTGTTTCAATAGATATATGGGATCATCAGATCATGATATTTTGCTCTCTCACACATTGGCCGAGCAGCATTTATGATGATGTGGTCTCTGCAGAAGTCAGGACATTCCTACTTGCACTTCGTTAAGCAGTGCAGAGCTGTTGTGAAGGAAGTTGGCAAGGAAGTGAGTTTGTGTTTATACAGGATCTCCCGCCCTCACCTACCGTCAACCAATCATATCAATGCAGAGCTATATGGAGCCCTCCACATTATTACAAAATGTGAGAGGTGCACGGCGATGCGATGCCGTACGGAGCTCAAGTTGGCCTCTGCGTGCCTCCACAATTGTTGTTATTATTGCGTAGCGTATTAGTCGTGGACGTGGTTAGTTAAGACAATCAGAAATCAGACATTGCCAAATGGGCACTTTAACACACTTACATGCAGCAGACCAGGTAGGCTACTACTTTGCATGGTCTGGCACGCTCCCTCAACATTGCCAAGACAGAGAAATCAAGTGTGGCAGATTGTGAACTCTGCAAAGAACGTTTCCACCCCGAGAATAAGAATGGTAAATGACTGTAATTAATACATGTATTAACAGAAATGTATGTATCCAAATGACATGTGATTAAAGGTACATTTACTATGCCTACTGGTGACATATGTAATGGGGAATTGTTAAAAAACTAAAACATCTATCATAGGACAAACAAAAACTAAAACATCTATCATAGGACAAACAATTCACAGAATGAAACAAATTCTTGTTGTTGCAGCATTTTAAATGATACCCGACCAGAGACAACTGTTCCTGATTGAGAACCATACCCGGCCAAAACATAGAAATACAGAAACCTAGAAAACAAAACATAGAATGCCCACCCCACATCACACCCTGACCTAACCAAATGGAGAAATAAAACGGCTCTCTCAGGTCAGGGCGTGACACTTTAAGGATCTGTCCTACTGCTACAGTAATGTAATGGATGGTTCCTGTGGTTATGATCTACTGCTACAGTAATGTAATGGACGGTTCCTGTGGTTATTATCTACTGCTACAGTAATGTAATGGATGGTTCCTGTGGTTATGATCTACTGCTACAGTAATGTAATGGATGGTTCCTGTGGTTATGTCCTACTGCTACAGTAATGTAATGGACGGTTCCTGTGGTTATGATCTACTGCTACAGTAATGTAATGGATGGTTCCTGTGGTTATGATCTACTGCTACAGTAATGTAATGGATGGTTCCTGTGGTTATGTCCTACTGCTACAGTAATGTAATGGACGGTTCCTGTGGTTATGATCTACTGCTACTGTAATGTAATGGATGGTTCCTGTGGTTATGTCCTACTGCTAGAGTAATGTAGTGGACGGTTCCTGTGGTTATGTCCTACTGCTACAGTAATGTAGTGGATGGTTCCTGTGGTTAGGTCCTACTGCTAGAGTAATGTAGTGGACGTTCCTGTGGTTAGGTCCTACTGCTACAGTAATGTAGAGGACGTTCCTGTGGTTATGTCCTACTGCTACAGTAATGTAGTGGACGTTCATGTGGTTAGGTCCTACTGCTACAGTAATGTAGTGGACGTTCATGTGGTTAGGTCCTACTGCTACAGTAATGTAGTGGACAGTTCCTGTGGTTGTCCTACTGCTACAGTAATGTAGTGGGCAGTTCCTGTGGTTATGTCATACTGCTACAGTAATATAATGGACGTTCCTGTGGTTGTGTCCTACTGCTACGGTAATGTAATGGATGGTTCCTGTGGTTATGTCCTACTGCTACTGTAAAGTAGTGGACGGTTCCTGTGGTCATGTCAATCTGCTACAGTAATGTAGTGGACGGTTCCTGTGGCTATGTCATTCTGCTACAGTAATGTAGTAGTTCCTATTGGTTTGTCCTGTCCTTCTGCTACAGTAATGTAGTGGACGCTTCCTGTGATTGCGTCCTACTGCTACAGTAACGTAATTGACGGTTCCTGTGGTTATGTCCTACTGCGACAGTAATGTAGTGGACGGTTCCTTTTGTTTTGTCCTACTGCTACAGTAATGTAGTGGACGGTTCCTGTGGTTATGTCCTACTGCGAGAGTAATGTAGTGGATGGTTCCTGTGGTTATGTCCTACTGCTACAGTAATGTAATGGACGGTTCCTGTGGTATGGCCTACTGCGAGAGTAATGTTGTGGACGGTTCCTGTGGTTATGATCTACTGCTACAGTAATGTAGTGGACGGTTCCTGTGGTTATGTCATTCTGCGAGAGTAATGTAGTGGACGGTTCCTGTGGTTATATCCTACTGCTACAGTAATGTAATTTACGGTTCCTGTGGTTACGTCCTTCTGCTACAGTAATGTAGTGGACGGTTCCTGTGGTTATGTCATTCTGCGACAGTAATGTAGTTGACGTTCCTGTGGTTATGTCATTCTGCGACAGTAATGTAGTTGACGTTCCTGTGGTTAGGTCCTACTGCTAGAGTAATGTAGTGGACGTTCCTATGGTTATGTCCTACTGCTACAGTAATGTAGTGGACGTTCCTGTGGTTAGGTCCTACTGCTACAGTAATGTAGTGGACAGTTCCTGTGGTTAGGTCTTACTGCTAGAGTAATGTAATGGACGTTCCTGTGGTTATGTCCTACTGCTACAGTAATGTAGTGGACGTTCCTATGGTTATGTCCTACTGCTACAGTAATGTAGTGGACGTTCCTGTGGTTATGTCCTACTGCTACAGTAATGTAGTAATGTAGTGGACGCTTCCTGTGGTTATGTCCTACTGCCACAGTAATGTAGTGGACGGTTCCTGTGGTTATGTCATTCTGCGACAGTAATGTAGTGGACAGTTCTTGTGGTTAGGTCCTACTGCTACAGTAATGTAGTGGACGGTTCCTGTGGTTAGGTCCTACTGCTACAGTAATATAATGGACGTTCCTGTGGTTAGGTCCTACTGCTACAGTAATATAATGGACGTTCCTGTGGTTAGGTCCTACTGCTACAGTAATATAATGGACGTTCCTGTGGTTAGGTCCTACTGCTACAGTAATATAATGGACGTTCCTGTGGTTAGGTCCTACTGCTACAGTAATATAATGGACGTTCCTGTGGTTAGGTCCTACTGCTACAGTAATATAATGGACGTTCCTGTGGTTAGGTCCTACTGCTACTGTAATGTAATGGATGGTTCCTGTGGTTATGTCCTACTGCTACAGTAATGTAGTGGACGGTTCCTGTGGCTATGTCATTCTGCTACAGTAATGTAGTAGTTCCTATTGGTTTGTCCTGTCCTTCTGCTACAGTAATGTAGTGGACGCTTCCTGTGGTTGCGTCCTACTGCTACAGTAATGGAATTGACGGTTCCTGTGGTTAGGTCCTACTGCGACAGTAATGTAGCGGACAGTTGTCAAATCAAATCAAATCAAGTTTATTTTATATAGCCCTTCGTACATCAGCTAATATCTCGAAGTGCTGTACAGAAACCCAGCCTAAAACCCCAAACAGCAAGCAATGCAGGTGTAGAAGCAAGGCGGCTAGGAAAAACTCCCTAGAAAGGCCAAAACCTAGGAAGAAACCTAGAGAGGAACCAGGCTATGAGGGGTGGCCAGTCCTCTTCTGGCTGTGCCGGGTGGAGATTATAACAGAACATGGCCAAGATGTTCAAATGTTCATAAATGACCAGCATGGTCAGATAATAATCAGGAGTAAATGTCAGTTGGCTTTTCATAGCCGATCATTAAGAGTATCTCTACCGCTCCTGCGTTCTCTAGAGGGTTGAAAACAGCAGGTCTGGGACAGGTAGCACGTCCGGTGGACAGGTCAGGGTTCCATAGCCACAGGCAGAACAGTTGAAACTGGAACAGCAGCAAGGCCAGGTGGACTGGGGACAGCAAGGAGTCATCATGCCCGGTAGTCCTGACGCATGGTCCTAGGGCTCAGGTCCTCCGAGAGAGAGAAAGAAAGAGAGAAGGAGAGAATTAGAGAGAGCATACTTAAATTGACACAGGACACCGGATAAGACAGGAGAAGTACTCCAGATATAACCAACTGACCCTAGCCCCCCGACACATAAACTACTGCAGCATAAATACTGGAGGCTGAGACAGGAGGGGTCAGGAGACACTGTGGCCCTATCCGATGATACCCCCGGAGAGGGCCAAACAGGAAGGATATAACCCCACCCACTTTGCCAAAGCACAGCCCCCACACCACTAGAGGGATAGCTTCAACCACCAACTTACCATCCTGAGACAAGGCTGAGTATAGCCCACAAAGATCTCCACCACAGCACAAACCAAGGGGGGGGCACCAACCCAGACAGGAAGATCACGTCAATAACTCAACCCACTCAAGTGACGCACCCCTCCTAGGGACGGCATGAAAGAGCACCAGTAAGCCAGTGACTCAGCCCCTGTAATAGGGTTAGAGGCAGAGAATCCCAGTGGAGAGAGGGGAACCGGCCAGGCAGAGACAGCAAGGGTGGTTCGTTGCTCCAGAGCCTTTCCGTTCACCTTCACACTCCTGGGCCAGACTACACTCAATCATATGACTTACTGAAGAGATAAGTCTTCAGTAAAGACTTAAAGGTTGAGACCGAGTCTGCGTCTCTCACATGGGTAGGCAGACTATTCCATAAAAATGGAGATCTATAGGAGAAAGCCCTGCCTCCAGCTGTTTGCTTAGAAATTCTAGGGACAATTAGGAGGCCTGCATCTTGTGACCGTAGCGTACGTGTAGGTATGTACGGCAGGACCAACTCAGAAAGATAGGTAGGAGCAAGCCCATGTAACGCTTTATAGGTTAACAGTAAAACCTTGAAATCAGCCCTTGCCTTAACAGGAAGCCAGTGTAGGGAAGCTAGCACTGGAGTAATATGATCAAATTTCTTGCTTCTAGTCAGGATTCTAGCAGCCGTATTTAGCACTAACTGAAGTTTATTTAGTGCTTTATCCGGGTAGCCGGAAAGTAGAGCATTGCAGTAGTCTAACCTAGAAGTAACAAAAGCATGGATGAATTTTTCTGCATCATTTTTGGACAGAAAATTTCAGATTTTTGCAATGTTACGTAGATGGAAAAAAGCTGTCCTTGAAACAGTCTTGATATGTTCGTCAAAAGAGAGATCAGGGTCCAGAGTAACGCCGAGGTCCTTCACAGTTTTATTTGAAACGACTTTACAACCATCAAGATTAATTGTCAGATTTAACAGAATATCTCTTTGTTTCTTGGGACCTAGAACAAGCATCTCTGTTTTGTCAGAGTTTAAAAGTAGAAAGTTTTCAGCCATCCACTTCCTTATGTCTGAAACACAGGCTTCTAGCGAGGGCAATTTTGGGGCTTCACCATGTTTCATTGAAATGTACAGCTGTGTGTCATCCTCATAGCAGTGAAAGTTAACATTGTTTTTTCGAATGACATCCCCAAGAGGTAAAATATATAGTGAAAACAATAGTGGTCCTAAAACGGAACCTTGAGGAACACCAAAATGTACAGTTGATTTGTCAGAGGACAAACCATTCACAGAGACAAACTGATATCTTTTCGACAGATAAGATCTAAACCAGGCCAGAACTTGTCCATGTAGACCAATTTGGGTTTCCAGTCTCTCCAAAAGAATGTGGTAATCGATGGTATCAAAGGCAGCACTAAGGTCTAGTAGCACGAGGACAGATGCAGAGCCTCGGTCTGACGCCATTAAAAGGTAATTTACCACCTTCACAAGTGCAGTCTCAGTGCTATGATGGGGTCTAAAACCAGACTGAAGCATTTCGTATACATTGTTTGTCTTCAGAAAGGCAGTGAGTTGCTGCCCAACAGCTTTTTCTAAAAATTTTGAGAGGAATGGAAGATTCGATATAGGCCGATAGTTTTTTATATTTTCTGGGTCAAGGTTTGGCTTTTTCAAGAGAGGCTTTATTACTGCCACTTTTAGTGAGTTTGGTACACATCCGGTGGATAGAGAGCCATTTATTATGTTCAACATAGGAGGGCCAAGCACATGAAGCAGCTCTTTCAGTAGTTTAGTTGGATAGGATCCAGTATGCAGCTTGAAGGTTTAGAGGCCATGATTATTTTCATCATTGTGTCAAGAGATATAGTACTAAAACACTTAAGTGTCTCTCTTGATCCTAGGTCATGGCAGAGTTGTGCAGACTCAGGACAGCTAAGCTTTGGAGGAATACGCAGATTTAAAGAGGAGTCCGTAATTTGCTTTCCAATGATCATGATCTTTTCCTCAAAGAAGTTCATGAATTTATTACTGCTGAAGTGAAAGCCATCCTCACTTGGGGAATGCTGCTTTTTAGTTAGCTTTGCAACAGTATCAAAAAGACATTTTGGATTGTTCTTATTTTCCTCAATTAAGTTGGAAAAATAGGATGATCGAGCAGCAGTGAGGGCTCTTCGGTACTGCACGGTACTGTCTTTCCAAGCTAGTCGGAAGACTTCCAGTTTGCTGTGGCGCCATTTCCGTTCCAATTTTCTTGAAGCTTGCTTCAGAGCTCGGGTATTTTCTGTATACCAGGGAGCTAGTTTCTTATGACAAATGTTTTTAGTTTTTAGGGGTGCAACTGCATCTAGGGTATTGCGCAAGGTTAAATTGAGTTCCTCAGTTAGGTGGTTAACTGATTTTTGTCCTCTGACGTCCTTGGGTAGGCAGAAGGAGTCTGGAAGGGCATCAAGGAATCTTTGTGTTGTCTGAGAATTTATAGCACGACTTTTGATGCTCCTTGGTTGGGGTCTGAGCAGATTATTTGTTGCGATTGCAAACGTAATAAAATGGTGGTCCGATAGTCCAGGATTATGAGGAAAAACATTAAGATCCACAACATTTATTCCATGGGACAAAACTAGGTCCAGAGTATGACTGTGGCAGTGAGTAGGTCCAGAGACATGTTGGACAAAACCCACTGAGTCGATGATGGCTCCAAAAGCCTTTTGGAGTGGGTCTGTGGACTTTTCCATATGAATATTAAAATCACCAAAAATTTGAATATTGTCTGCTATGACTACAAGGTCCGATAGGAATTCAGGGAACTCAGTGAGGAACGCTGTATATGGCCCAGAAGGCCTGTAAACAGTAGCTATAAAAAGTGATTGCGTAGGCTGCATAGATTTCATGGCTAGAAGCTCAAAAGACGAAAATGTCATTATTTTTTTTGTAAATTGAAATTTGCTATCGTAAATGTTAGCAACACCTCCACCTTTGCGGGATGCAAGGGGGATATGGTCACTAGTGTAACCAGGAGGTGAGGCCTCATTTAACACAGTAAATGAATCAGGCTTAAGTCATGTTTCAGTCAGGCCAATCATATCAAGATTATGATCAGTGATTAGTTCATTGACTATAACTGCCTTTGAAGTGAGGGATCTAACATTAAGTAGCCCTATTTTGAGATGTGAGGTATCACGATCTCTTTCAATAATGGCAGAAATGGAGGAGGTCTTTATCCTAGTGAGATTGCTAAGGCGAACACCGCCATGTTTAGTTTTGCCCAACCTAGGTCGAGGCACAGACACAGTCTCAATGGGGATAGCTGAGCTGACTACACTGACTATGCTAGTGGCAGACTCCACTAAGCTGGCAGGTTGGCTAACAGCCTGCTGCCTGGCCTGCACCCTATTTCATTGTGGAGCTAGAGGAGTTAGAGCCCTGTCTATGTTGGTAGATAAGATGAGAGCACCCCTCCAGCTAGGATGGAGTCCGTCACTCCTCAGCAGGCCAGGCTTGGTCCTGTTTGTGGGTGAGTCCCAGAAAGAGGGACAATTATCTATAAATTCTATCTTTTAGGAGGGGCAGAAAACAGTTTTCATCCAGCGATTGAGTTGTGAGACTGCTGTAGAGCTTAGCAACATGGTTCCTTTGGTTTTGTCCTACTGCTACAGTAATGTAGTGGACGGTTCCTGTGGTTATGTCCTACTGCGAGAGTAATGTAGTGGACGGTTCCTGTGGTTATGTCCTACTGCTACAGTAATGTAATTTACGGTTCCTGTGGCCAAGTCCTACTGCTACAGTAATGTGGTAGATTGTTCCTGGTGTTTGCCCTGTCCTACTGCTACAGTAATGTAGTTTACGGTTCCTGTGGCCAAGTCCTACTGCTACAGTAATGTGGTAGATTGTTCCTGGTGTTTGCCCTGTCCTTCTGCTATAGTAATGTAGTTGACGGTTCTTTCCTGTGGTTATGTCCCACAGTAATGTAGTGGATGGTTCCTGTGGTTATGTTATTCTGTTACTGTAGTGTACAGTTCCTGTCTCTATGTCCTGTCCTTCTGCTACAGTAATGTAGTAGACGATTCCTGTTATTATGGCTCCCTCTGCAGAACAGTTGAATAGAAATATCCAACATTTCTCAAGGTTGAGAAAGAGGACTGACAGGGTGAGTGAGAGGGTGAGAGGAAAAAGGGGGTAAGGGAGGATTGAAAGGGTAAGTGAGAGGATGAGAGAAAGCGTGAGAAGGTGAGTGAGGTGTATCAGAACGTCCATGTCCCTTGAGTGTCTGCTTGTGTGACAACCATTAGTGAAAACTGGGTCTATATCCACATACGTAGCGTCTCAGAGTAGGAGTACTGATCTAGGATCTGTCCGTATAATCTTATTCAGTATGATCAGCACTCCTACTCTGAGATGCTTTGTATCCACAAAGCCCAGGTACACCAGATGCAGTCTGAATGTGGAGCTGTGGAGTTTGTGAGATGCTGGAGGAACAGAAACAGGAGTCATGGGAGTCAAACAAACCACACAGAGGCTGGTTTAAAAGTAAAGAGCCTGTATATTGTTCTGCAAAATACAAATACCTTTTCATTTCATTGCCTGTGTGGGAAAATACATGTTTATTTACGTTAGCTGCCTTCGGCCTACTGACCCCTAATCTCTGAGTGCACTACCTACTGTGGTTAATAATGTTATAAAGTTCACTTAAAGAACACAATCCAACACGGCACCCACATAAATAAATCATCCAGGGACCTTCACTCAGATACCGTATTACATTATTGAGACGAAAAGTCCTTATTCTGTTGATAAAACTGACACAAAACATGATATGATTGAAGTGGATATTGCATGGAGCAGACCTATTTTGATGTAATCAAATTATACAACATTCTCAGAATCCCATTCAAACTATGATAATGGGTGTGGTAAATCTGAGGTACAGGAAAATTGCAGATATTTACATTACAGACAATTTTGATGATGAAGAAAAATAAAATAGAATGAAAAAAATACTGTAGCTGTGATGAGTTAGGATAGCATCAGGCTGTTGGTTAGAGTAGGATAGCCTCAGGCTGTTGGTTAGAGTAGGATAGCCTCAGGCTGTTGGTTAGAGTAGGATAGCCTCAGGCTGTTGGTAGGATAGCATCAGGCTGTTGGTTAGAGTAGGATAGCCTCAGGCTGTTGGTTAGAGTAGGATAGCCTCAGGCTGTTGGTTAGAGTAGGATAGCCTCAGGCTGTTGGTTAGAGTAGGATAGCCTCAGGCTGTTGGTTAGAGTAGGATAGCATCAGGCTGTTGGTTAGAGTAGGATAGCATCAGGCTGTTGGTTAGAGTAGGATAGCATCAGGCTGTTGGTTAGAGTAAGATAGCATCAGGCTGTTGGTTAGAGTAGGATAGCATCAGGCTGTTGGTTAGAGTAGGATAGCATCAGGCTGTTGGTTAGAGTAGGATAGCATCAGGCTGTTGGTTAGAGTAGGATAGCCTCAGGCTGTTGGTTAGAGTAGGATAGCCTCAGGCTGTTGGTTAGAGTAGGATAGCCTCAGGCTGTTGGTTAGAGTAGGATAGCATCAGGCTGTTGGTTAGAGTAGGATAGCATCAGGCTGTTGGTTAGAGTAGGATAGCCTCAGGCTGTTGGTTAGTCTATAACCTATTGTGGGGCTCTGCCCTCTTGTAGTCTACTGATATCATCAATCAGTATTGTATTGCATTGCAACCTGGCAACATAGAACAAAGGTGACTTTCAAAGTCAGACGTTGTGCTTCTAGGTGGGTTTACTATGTCTTCTCAGTAATAATATCTGACATCATATGAAACTGTCTTTAGGGAGGAGAGGCAGCCGTCCAGCTTCTGCTCTGTCTATACACGCTGACTCTGCAGTCTTAGATCTCTCAGACCCAGATTAGGCCTATTCCTGGACTAACACACACTTCCAATGGAGATTTTACATTGAGAATGCTTTTTAATCAAGGAGTGGCTTCATCTGGGTTTTGGAGCAACCCTTCCTAAAGAATGTGCTATTAGGCTAACATCAGTGGCAGGCTTTAGCTAAACATTTTCCTGAATGTTTGAGATCGATAGAAAATATGTGCACCTGCACATAACTACATAATAAACCCCAATACGAAGACAAAAACAAGCTTTTATCTATATTTTAACAATGTTCACATTATTTTAAGTATATTTTCAAGAACATCCTTAATTTCACAGACGTGGGTTAATTATTGGGTTAATTATTTGATAGAACTAGGTAGAAATATATACTACCAGTCCAAAGTCATGTGGTAACCAAAACAGTGTTAAACAAATCAAAATATATTTTAAGATTTTAGATTGTTCAAATAGCCACCCTTCGCCTTGATGACAGCTTTGCAAACTCTTGGCATTCTCTCAACCAGCTTCACCTGGAATGCTTTTCCAACAGTCTTGAAGGAGTTTCCACATATGCTGAGCACTTGTTACCTGCTTTTCCTTCACTCTGAGGTCCTACTCATCCAAACCATCTCAATTTGGTTGAGGTTGGGGGATTGTAGAGGCCAGGTCATCGGATACAGTACTCCATCACTCTCCTTCTTGGTAAAATAGCCCTTACACAGCCTGGGGGTGTGTTGGGTCATTGTCCTGTTGAAAAACAAATAATAGTCCCACTAAGCGCAAACCAGATGGGATGGCGTATCACTGCAGAATGCTGTGGTAGCCATGCTGGTTAAGTGTGCCTTGAATTCTAAATAAATCACAGACAGTGTCACCAGCAAAGCATCCCCACACCATAACACCTCCTCCTCCATGCTTTACGGTGGGAAATACACATGCGGAGATCATCCGTTCACCCACACTGCGTCTCACAAAGACACAGCGGTTGGAACCAAAAATCTCCAATTTGAACTTCAGACCAAAGGACAGATTTCCACTGGTCTAATGTCTGTTGCTTGTGTTTCTTGGCCCAAGCAAGTCTCTTCTTATTTTTGGTGTCCTTTAGTAGTGGTTTCTTTGAAACAATTCGACCATGGAGGCCTGATTCACGCAGTCTACCCTGAACAGTTGATGTAGTGATGTGTCTGTTACTTGAACTCTGTGAAGCATTTATTTGGGCTGCAATTTTTGAGTCTGGTAACTCTAATGAACTTATCTTCTGCAGCAGAGGTAACTCTGGGTCTTCCTTTCCTGTGGCGGTCCTTATGAGAGCCAGTTTCGTCATAGCGCTTGATGGTTTTTGCGACTGCACTTGAAGAAACTTTCAAAGTTATTAAAATGTTCCGTATTGACTGATCTTCATGTCTTAAAGTAATGATGGACTGTCATTTCTCTTTGCTTATTTGAGCTGTTCTTGCCATAATATGGACTTGGTCGTTTACCAAATAGGGCTATCTTCTGTATACCCCCCTTACCGTGTCACAACACAACTGATTGGCTCAAACACATTAAGAACGAAATTCCACAAATTAACTTTTACCAAGGCACATCTGTTCATTGAAATGCATTCCAGGTGACTACCTCCTGAAGCTGGTTGAGAGAATTCCAAGAGTGTGCAAAGCTGTCATCAAGGCAACAGGTGGCTATTTGAAGAATCTCAAATATAAAATCTATTTTGATTTGTTTAACACTTTTTTGGTTACTACATGACTCCATGTGTTATTTCATAGTTTTAATGTCTTCACTATTATTCTACAATGTAGAAAATTGTAAAAATAAAGAAAAACCCTTGAATGAGTAGGTGTTCTAAAACTTTTGACCGGTAGTGTACATTTTCAAAATACTATAAAGAGAAACCAATTGTTTGTGCAGCAAAGCTTTGACTTCCCATTTTATAATAATATGGCTTTGGGAGTTCTGTTTTAACTCACAGCACCTCCTCCCTGTGGCTTTGTCTATCTGGCTGGTAAAAGAGTCTCTCTTTCTCTCTCCATCTGAATGAGTAGCACTGTAGTGTATTTGACTCAGATAGTATTTGTTAGCATATGGCTGTTAAAAAGTATTCGGACTGAATTGAACTACAATTCCTAGGCGCCTTCATTTCAAGTGAGACATTCTAGTTGTCCAGGGTTCCAGCTGTATAATTAGAATATTAGAATGACTTCTTGATCGATCGATCACTATTATTCTATAGTTCCAGCTTTGTGCAACCTGTTGCATAATGGCTTTCACCCTCTCCTTCTATCGTTCTCTTCCTTTCTCCATCAGTCTTTCCCTCCCTTCTCTGTCTATCTCTCTATCCCTTTCATTTTCTCTCTCTGTCTGCCAAATCCTCCCTTGTTCTTCATTTATATATACACATGAATATGTTGAACCGGCAACATGAATGGGTTGTAGTGAACACTCACTCTGTCTGCTAGTCAGCCAGCTGCAGATTGGGACATCAGAGCCTAGGTAGCGTGCACGCACGCTCACGCACACGCACACACACACACACACACACACACACACACACACACTGACGTGTCCACTCACAGTGCCTGTCCTTGTGTCTCCTAGTATATTAGTGACTCACCAGTATCTTATCCATAGAGAGTACCAGACTTCTTCAACCTTTGTTAGTTTACATAGTGTACATATTCATTTACTGATTCCCTCTCTCTCCCACAAATACACAACACAGGCAACAGACCTCCCACACTGACTCCCCCACACCATATCCACCCTCACTCCTGTATAATATCACTGGTTGTCTCAAATCACTTCCTATTTCCCCATAGTTAGTGCACTACGTGGGCAATAGGGTTCCATTTCAGACCCAGTCTGTCACTGTTATATTCCCTCCACACTCCTGTAAATAATGTCCCTGTTATAGTGGAACACTCTCACTCTGCACAAGAAGAATATAGGGCAAATCTGAAATCGCACCCTATTCCCTATAAAGTGCACTACTTTTGGCAAGAGCACTATATAGGGAAAAGGGTGCCATTTTGGACACAGCCTTAAGAATAGTCATAATAACACTAAACGTAACTCTACACAAGCCCCTCCCCCTCTGTGAATCAGAGGAAGGCCTTATCATGTAGCCCAGCATTTTGATAGGCGCATTCGTTTGAGGGACGGGCTGTGGCGCTCTTCCTGATTGGACATCGGGTGTAGCAGGAAGTTGTCGTTTCCGCGGTGATCCTCGCGATCACTGCCATCGTATGAGCTGCCACAGCTGGATAGGCTGTCGCCAGGAGACTGCCCTGCCTCTGCCGGGCCCTGATTTGTTGGGTAGCCATGAGACACACCCCCCATCCCTCCGTTGACAAATCCGATGCCTCGATCTCTGGGCGGGGAGGTGGGCTCTGACTTGATGTAGAGGTTCTGATGGACATTCTGGAGGTTAAGGTTGGAGTTCTGACAAATGTTTCTGACAGAGGAGAGGAGAGATAGTGATTACAAAAGAGGGGGAGGAGACAGACAGAGACAGAGACAGACAGACAGACAGACAGACAGACAGACAGACAGACAGACAGACAGACAGACAGACAGACAGACAGACAGACAGACAGACAGACAGACAGACACTTACCCCATGTGTCCCAGTGCTGAGTGCTGTATATTCTGTAGCGGTTGTTGCTGCCAGCCTGAGCCTGTTACTGATTCCAGGTGGAGAGATCCTGATCTGTTACCAAACCCTGACAGGTCACCCAGAGAGTACTCTAAAGAGAAAGGGATAGAGAGGGGGGAGACAACAAAAGTTACACATCTTGGGCAAATCTGAAATTACTTCTTCCTTCTTCCTATAAGAGCTCTACTTTTGGTCAGAGATGGAGCTGAGGTCACTGTCCAGAAGAGATTAGATGAGTTTATTAGTCACATGCACAGGGTTGCAGAGGTAACTGCAGGGTACAGTGAAACTCGAATGTTCCTGAGGGAATGTCCATAGGAAGAGCAGCAAGGGGGGAAGTGAGAAGTGAATGAAACAAAAATACAAATAATAACACATATTTACAGAAGACGGAGTGGTAGAAGACGGAGTGCCTACCTGTGTCATATGAGGTGGAGAGGGCAGAGGGATACCCTACCATACCCTGCCCGGGCAGAGAAGGTGTTGCTATGGAGACCACGGGGGTAGCCAATGCCTGGGCAGACTGGGAGTGGTTTATTCTCTGGTTCTGAAACAACAAAATAATAAACTAACATTAGTACACTTGTACCAAGAAGGACTTAGGTCTATGGTCATTCTAGACATAAACAGATATTCAGCATAGCAACTCCACGTTGTCCATCTGTGTGATATCACACTACTTACCAGCATCATGTCAAAATCCTCACACTGGCAGCATGAAAAACAATACAACTTATATTAGAGTACGGAGGGGGTTGGAGTCAGAGGAACTGTGTAGGAGTCAGAGGAACTGTGTAGGAGTCAGAGGAACTGTGTAAGAGTCAGAGGAACTGTGTAGGAGTCAGAGGAACTGTGTAGGAGTCAGAGGAACTGTGTAGGAGTCAGAGGAACTGTGTAGGAGTCAGAGGAACTGTGTAGGAGTCAGAGGAACTGTGTAAGAGTCAGAGGAACTGTGTAGGAGTCAGAGGAACTGTGTAAGAGTCAGAGGAACTGTGTAGGAGTCAGAGGAACTGTGTAGGAGTCAGAGGAACTGTGTAGGAGTCAGAGGAACTGTGTAGGAGTCAGAGGAACTGTGTAGGAGTCAGAGGAACTGTGTAAGAGTCAGAGGAACTGTGTAGGAGTCAGAGGAACTGTGTAGGAGTCAGAGGAACTGTGTAGGACTCAGAGGTACTGTGTAGGAGTCAGAGGAACTGTGTAAGAGTCAGAGGAACTGTGTAGGAGTCAGAGGAACTGTGTAAGAGTCAGAGGAACTGTGTAGGAGTCAGAGGAACTGTGTAGGAGTCAGAGGAACTGTGTAAGAGTCAGAGGAACTGTGTAAGAGTCAGAGGAACTGTGTAGGAGTCAGAGGAACTGTGTAGGAGTCAGAGGAACTGTGTAGGAGTCAGAGGAACTGTGTAAGAGTCAGAGGAACTGTGTAAGAGTCAGAGGAACTGTGTAAGAGTCAGAGGAACTGTGTAAGAGTCAGAGGAACTGTGTAGGAGTCAGAGGAACTGTGTAAGAGTCAGAGGAACTGTGTAGGAGTCAGAGGAACTGTGTAGGAGTCAGAGGAACTGTGTAGGAGTCAGAGGAACTGTGTAGGAGTCAGAGGAACTGTGTAGGAGTCAGAGGAACTGTGTAAGAGTCAGAGGAACTGTGTAGGAGTCAGAGGAACTGTGTAGGAGTCAGAGGAACTGTGTAGGAGTCAGAGGAACTGTGTAGGAGTCAGAGGAACTGTGTAGGAGTCAGAGGAACTGTGTAGGAGTCAGAGGAACTGTGTAAGAGTCAGAGGAACTGTGTAAGAGTCAGATGAACTGTGTAAGAGTCAGAGGAACTGTGTAAGAGTCAGAGGAACTGTGTAGGAGTCAGAGGAACTGTGTAAGAGTCAGAGGAACTGTGTAGGAGTCAGCGGAACTGTGTAGGAGTCAGAGGAACTGTGTAGGAGTCAGAGGAACTGTGTAGGAGTCAGAGGAACTGTGTAGGAGTCAGAGGAACTGTGTAGGAGTCAGAGGAACTGTGTAGGAGTCAGAGGAACTGTGTAGGAGTCAGAGGAACTGTGTAAGAGTCAGAGGAACTGTGTAAGAGTCAGAGGAACTGTGTAAGAGTCAGAGGAACTGTGTAGGAGTCAGAGGAACTGTGTAGGAGTCAGAGGAACTGTGTAGGAGTCAGAGGAACTGTGTAGGAGTCAGAGGAACTGTGTAGGAGTCAGAGGAACTGTGTAGGAGTCAGAGGTACTGTGTAAGAGTCAGAGGAACTGTGTAGGAGTCAGAGGAACTGTGTAGGAGTCAGAGGAACTGTGTAAGAGTCAGAGGAACTGTGTAGGAGTCAGAGGAACTGTGTAGGAGTCAGAGGAACTGTGTAGGAGTCAGAGGAACTGTGTAAGAGTCAGAGGTACTGTGTAAGAGTCAGAGGAACTGTGTAAGAGTCAGAGGAACTGTGTAGGAGTCAGAGGAACTGTGTAAGAGTCAGAGGAACTGTGTAAGAGTCAGAGGAACTGTGTAGGAGTCAGAGGAACTGTGTAGGAGTCAGAGGAACTGTGTAGGAGTCAGAGGAACTGTGTAGGAGTCAGCGGAACTGTGTAAGAGTCAGCGGAACTGTGTAGGAGTCAGCGGAACTGTGTAAGAGTCAGAGGAACTGCGTAAGAGTCAGAGGAACTGCGTAGGAGTCAGAGGAACTGCGTAGGAGTCAGAGGAACTGCGTAGGAGTCAGAGGAACTGCGTAGGAGTCAGAGGTACTGCGTAGGAGTCAGAGGAACTGCGTAAGAGTCAGAGGAACTGCGTAGGAGTCAGAAGAACTGCGTGGGAGTCAGAGGAACTGCGTGGGAGTCAGAGGAACTGCGTGGGAGTCAGAGGAACTGCGTAGGAGTCAGAGGTACTGCGTAGGAGTCAGAGGAACTGCGTAGGAATCAGAGGAACTGCGTAGGAGTCAGAGGAACTGTGTAGGAGTCAGAGGAACTGTGTAGGAGTCAGAGGAACTGTGTAAGAGTCAGAGGAACTGTGTAGGAGTCAGAGGAACTGTGTAGGAGTCAGAGGAACTGTGTAGGAGTCAGAGGAACTGTGTAGGAGTCAGAGGAACTGTGTAAGAGTCAGAGGAACTGTGTAAGAGTCAGAGGAACTGTGTAAGAGTCAGAGGAACTGTGTAGGAGTCAGAGGAACTGTGTAAGAGTCAGAGGAACTGTGTAGGAGTCAGAGGAACTGTGTAGGAGTCAGAGGAACTGTGTAGGAGTCAGAGGAACTGTGTAGGAGTCAGCGGAACTGTGTAAGAGTCAGCGGAACTGTGTAAGAGTCAGAGGAACTGTGTAAGAGTCAGAGGAACTGCGTAGGAGTCAGAGGAACTGCGTAGGAGTCAGAGGAACTGCGTAGGAGTCAGAGGAACTGCGTAGGAGTCAGAGGAACTGCGTAGGAGTCAGAGGTACTGCGTAGGAGTCAGAGGAACTGCGTAAGAGTCAGAGGAACTGCGTAGGAGTCAGAGGAACTGCGTGGGAGTCAGAGGAACTGCGTGGGAGTCAGAGGAACTGCGTAGGAGTCAGAGGTACTGCGTAGGAGTCAGAGGAACTGCGTAGGAATCAGAGGACATGTGTAAGAGTCAGAGGAACTGTGTAGGAGTCAGAGGAACTGTGTAGGAGTCAGAGGTACTGTGTAGGAGTCAGAGGAACTGTGTAAGAGTCAGAGGAACTGTGTAGGAGTCAGAGGAACTGTGTAAGAGTCAGAGGAACTGTGTAAGAGTCAGAGGAACTGTGTAGGAGTCAGAGTAACTGTGTAGGAGTCAGAGGAACTGTGTGGGAGTCAGAGGAACTGTGTAGGAGTCAGAGGTACTGTGTAGGAGTCAGAGGTACTGTGTAGGAGTCAGAGGAACTGTGTAGGAGTCAGAGGAACTGTGTAAGAGTCAGAGGAACTGTGTAGGAGTCAGAGGAACTGTGTAGGAGTCAGAGGAACTGTGTAGGAGTCAGAGGAACTGTGTAGGAGTCAGAGAAACTGTGTAGGAGTCAGAGGAACTGTGTAAGAGTCAGAGGAACTGTGTAGGAGTCAGAGGAACTGTGTAGGAGTCAGAGGAACTGTGTAGGAGTCAGAGGAACTGTGTAGGAGTCAGAGGAACTGTGTAGGAGTCAGAGGAACTGTGTAAGAGTCAGAGGAACTGTGTAAGAGTCAGAGGAACTGTGTAAGAGTCAGAGGAACTGTGTAGGAGTCAGAGGAACTGTGTAGGAGTCAGAGGAACTGTGTAGGAGTCAGATGAACTGTGTAGGAGTCAGAGGAACTGTGTAGGAGTCAGAGGAACTGTGTAAGAGTCAGAGGAACTGTGTAAGAGTCAGAGGTACTGTGTAGGAGTCAGAGGAACTGTGTAAGAGTCAGAGGAACTGTGTAGGAGTCAGAGGAACTGTGTAGGAGTCAGAGGAACTGTGTAAGAGTCAGGGGAACTGTGTAGGAGTCAGAGGAACTGTGTAGGAGTCAGAGGAACTGTGTAGGAGTCAGAGGAACTGTGTAGGAGTCAGAGGAACTGTGTAAGAGTCAGAGGAACTGTGTAGGAGTCAGAGGAACTGTGTAGGAGTCAGAGGAACTGTGTAAGAGTCAGCGGAACTGTGTAGGAGTCAGAGAAACTGTGTAGGAGTCAGAGGAACTGTGTAGGAGTCAGAGGAACTGTGTAAGAGTCAGGGGAACTGTGTAGGAGTCAGAGGAACTGTGTAGGAGTCAGAGGAACTGTGTAGGAGTCAGAGGAACTGTGTAGGAGTCAGAGGAACTGTGTAGGAGTCAGAGGAACTGTGTAGGAGTCAGAGGAACTGTGTAAGAGTCAGAGGAACTGTGTAAGAGTCAGAGGTACTGTGTAGGAGTCAGAGGAACTGTGTAAGAGTCAGAGGAACTGTGTAGGAGTCAGAGGTACTGTGTAGGAGTCAGAGGAACTGTGTAAGAGTCAGGAAGGTTCTAACTGTCTCAGGGGAGATGGAGAAAGAGGAGATAGACAGATGTAGGGAGGAGATAGACAGAGATGTAGGGAGGAGATAGACAGAGATGTAGGGAGGAGATAGACAGAGATGGAGGGAGGAGATAGACAGAGATGAAGGGAGGAGATAGACAGAGATGGAGGGAGGAGATAGACAGAGATGGAGAAAGAGGAGATAGACAGAGATGGAGAAAGAGGAGATAGACAGAGATGGAGGGAGGAGATAGACAGAGATGGAGGGAGGAGATAGACAGAGATGGAGGGAGGAGAAAGACAGAGATGGAGAAAGAGATGGAGGGAGGAGAAAGACAGAGATGGAGAAAGAGATGGAGGGAGGAGATAGACAGAGATGGAGGGAGGAGACAGACAGAGATGGAGAAAGAGGAGATAGACAGAGATGGAGAAAGAGGAGATAGACAGAGATGGAGAAAGAGGAGATAGACAGAGATGGAGAAAGAGGAGATAGACAGAGATGGAGAAAGAGGAGATAGACAGAGATGGAGAAAGAGGAGATAGACAGAGATGGAGAAAGAGGAGATAGACAGAGATGGAGGGAGGAGATAGACAGAGATGGAGGGAGGAGATAGACAGAGATGGAGAAAGAGGAGATAGACAGAGATGGAGAAAGAGGAGATAGACAGAGATGGAGGGAGGAGATAGACAGAGATGGAGGGAGGAGATAGACAGAGATGGAGGGAGGAGAAAGACAGAGATGGAGAAAGAGATGGAGGGAGGAGAAAGACAGAGATGGAGAAAGAGATGGAGGGAGGAGATAGACAGAGATGGAGAAAGAGGAGATAGACAGAGATGGAGAAAGAGGAGATAGACAGAGATGGAGAAAGAGGAGATAGACAGAGATGGAGAAAGAGGAGATAGACAGAGATGGAGAAAGAGGAGATAGACAGAGATGGAGAAAGAGGAGATAGACAGAGATGGAGAAAGAGGAGATAGACAGAGATGGAGGGAGGAGATAGACAGAGATGGAGGGAGGAGATAGACAGAGATGTAGGGAGGAGATAGAAAGAGATGGAGGGAGGAGAAAGACAGAGATGGAGAAAGAGATGGAGGGAGGAGAAAGACAGAGATGGAGAAAGAGATGGAGGGAGGAGATAGACAGAGATGGAGGGAGGAGACAGACAGAGATGGAGAAAGAGGAGATAGACAGAGATGGAGGGAGGAGATAGACAGAGATGGAGAAAGAGGAGATAGACAGAGATGTAGGGAGGAGATAGACAGAGATGGATAAAGAGGAGATAGACAGAGATGTAGGGAGGAGATAGACAGAGATGGAGAAAGAGGAGATAGACAGAGATGGAGAAAGAGGAGATAGACAGAGATGGAGGGAGGAGAAAGACAGAGATGGAGAAAGAGATGGAGGGAGGAGAAAGACAGAGATGGAGAAAGAGATGGAGGGAGGAGATAGACAGAGATGGAGGGAGGAGACAGACATAGATGGAGAAAGAGGAGATAGACAGAGATGGAGGGAGGAGATAGACAGAGATGGAGAAAGAGGAGATAGACAGAGATGGAGGGAGGAGATAGACAGAGATGGAGAAAGAGGAGATAGACAGAGATGGAGAAAGAGGAGATAGACAGAGATGGAGAAAGATGAGATAGACAGAGATGTAGGGAGGAGATAGACAGAGATGTAGGGAGGAGATAGACAGAGATGTAGGGAGGAGATAGACAGAGATGGAGAAAGAGGAGATAGACAGAGATGTAGGGAGGAGATAGACAGAGATGTAGCGAGGAGATAGACAGAGATGTAGGGAGGAGATAGACAGAGATGGAGAAAGAGGAGATAGACAGAGATGGAGAAAGAGGAGATAGACAGAGATGTAGGGAGGAGATAGACAGAGATGTAGGGAGGAGATAGACAGAGATGTAGGGAGGAGATAGACAGAGATGTAGGGAGGAGATAGACAGAGATGGAGAAAGAGGAGATAGACAGAGATGTAGGGAGGAGATAGACAGAGATGTAGGGAGGAGATAGACAGAGATGGAGAAAGAGGAGATCACTCACGATGGAGGGAGGAGATAGACAGAGATGGAGAAAGAGGAGATCACTCACGATGGAGGGCATGTTGTTCTTGTTGCCAGGGGGCAGCAGCGGGCGGAGGTCCGGCTTGCGGTTGCCACTCAGGGTCATGGAGTTCATCGGGGGCGAAGTCTTGGCCATGCCTCCTGGAGACAGCAGCCCCGGGGAGGTACGATGGTTACCATAGTTACCGCTACCTAGGAGACGGATGGACAGGAGAATACTGTATGTTTTTCTTGTCTAACCTGGGAGGACACATTGAAACTGGAATCATAATAGGCCTAATAATAATAGTGAAGACATCAAAACTATGAAATAACTCATTATGAATCATGTAGTAACCAAATCAAAATATATTTTATATTTCAGATTCTTTAAAGTAGCCACCCTTTACCATATGTGCTATTTCATAGTTTTGATGTCTTCACTATTATTATAGAATGTAGAAAATAGTAAAAATAAAGAAAAACCCTGGAATGAGTAGGTGTTCTAAAACGTTTGACTGGTACTGTACATTATCAATGCATCAGACATTAGAAAAGACGGCATGTAAAGTAAATAGCATAGTTAACTCACCAGTGGTGGAGACGGTGTTAGACAGCTCTGAACCCATCATCCCTCCTGAGTTTCCAGCCCTGGGGGGTTGGTGTGTGTGTTGGGGTCCAGGCGATATGCTGTTCCTCTGCAGGCCAGGGTGTGTGTGTTGGGGTCCAGGCGACATGCTGTTCCTCTGCAGGCCAGGGTGTGTGTGTTGGGGTCCAGGCGATATGCTGTTCCTCTGCAGGCCAGGGTGTGTGTGTTGGGGTCCAGGCGATATGCTGTTCCTCTGCAGGCCAGGGTGTGTGTGTTGGGGTCCAGGCGATATGCTGTTCCTCTGCAGGCCAGGGTGTGTGTGTTGGGGTCCAGGCGATATGCTGTTCCTCTGCAGGCCAGGGTGTGTGTGTTGGGGTCCAGGCGACATGCTGTTCCTCTGCAGGCCAGGGTGTGTGTGTTGGGGTCCAGGCGATATGCTGTTCCTCTGCAGGCCAGGATGTGTGTGTTGGGGTCCAGGCGACATGCTGTTCCTCTGCAGGCCAGGGTGTGTGTGTTGGGGTCCAGGCGATATGCTGTTCCTCTGCAGGCCAGGGTGTGTGTGGCAAAGGGGCAGAAGATTGTGGTTATACAAGGATCCCCCCACCCCGGGGTGAGAGTGTAGTAGTCCACTGTTGTTTTGGCCCTGGATGGAGCCAACCATGTCGTAGTTAGGCGGGGGGGGAGCCTGCTGGACAGAGACAGACACCAGGGTTAGCAAGGCAAATGGAGAAGTGGAACAGGCATGAGTGGATACACACACAGGTCCAGTTGTACTTACACAGAGTCTCTGTCTGCTGATCAGGAGGTCAATGTCTTCATTGATCTTGCGGTATTTGTCCTCTGACTCGGGGCTCTGACCAGCAGAGTCGTCTGCCTCGATGTCGGGACTGTCACAACCATTTAGACCCTTCTTACGCAGAATCTGAGAGAGACAGACACAGAGAGAGAGAGACAGACACAGAGAGAGAGACAGAGAGAGAGAGACAGGCACAGAGAGAGAGAGAGACAGAGAGAGAAAAGAGCCGAGCCGTTAAATTCAGAAAAGAGCCGTTAAATTCTACAACCACCTAAAAGGAAGCGATTCCCAAACCTTCCATAACAAAGCCATCACCTACAGAGAGATGAACCTGGAGAAGAGTCCCCTAAGCAAACTGGTCCTAGGGCTCTGTTCACAAACACAAACACACCCCACAAAGCCCCAGGACAACAGCACAATTAGACCCAACCAAATCATGAGAAAACAAAAAGATAATTACTTGACACATTGGAAAGAATTAACAAAAAAACAGAGCAAACTAGAATGCTATTTGGCCCTAAACAGAGAGTACACAGTGGCAGAATACCTGACCACTGTGACTGACCCAAACTTAAGGAAAGCTTTGACTATGTACAGACTCAGTGAGCATAGCCTTGCTATTGAGAAAGGCCGCCGTAGGCAGACATGGCTCTCAAGAGAAGACAGGCTATGTGCACACTGCCCACAAAATGAGGTGGAAACCGAGCTGCACTTCCTAACCTCCTGCCCAATGTATGACCATATTAGAGACACATATTTCCCTCAGATCACACAGATCCACAAAGAATTCGAAAACAAATCCAATTTTGATAAACTCCCATATCTACTGGGTGAAATTCCACAGTGTGCCATCACAGCAGCAAGATTTGTGACCTGTTGCCACAAGAAAAGGGCAACCAGTGAAAAACAAACACCATTGTAAATACAACCCATATTTATGCTTACTTATTTTAACTTGTGTGCTTTAACCATTTGTACATTGTTACAACACTGTATATATTTAATATGCCACTCGTAATGTCTTTATTGTTTTGAAACTTCTGTATGTGTAATGTTTACTGTTAATTCGTTTTGTTTGTTTCACTTTTGTGTATTGTCTACCTCATTTGCTTTGGCAATGTTAACACATGTTTCCCATGCCAATAAAGCCCCTTGAATTGAATTGAATTGAATTGACAGAGAGAGAGACAGACACAGAGAGAGAGAC